>NC_143489.1:57252668-57405424 GCF_027475165.1 Benincasa hispida
TATAAACCATTGCTCTTTTAATATTCCATGGCACTTAATGTAAATCTCATTTACATTAACCCTCCATTTGATGTATCTCATACACCATACCGATCATATCATATATAATCGAAATACCTCTTGTTAATTTGAACATTTCAAATCAACACTAAGAACTGATCCTCAACTTGAATTCATTGAGTTACTAAGGGGACCTTATGGACCTGTAGCTCGAAGCTCTAATGGTACGTGAATAACTGACTAAACTCTTTAGTCACGAGATCCACCATCCGTTAATTGTCAGGTACTCCACTAAAGGCCGACAGCCGAACTCTTCTTACTACAGATATATTACGTGTCCATCTTAACTAATCAATAGTGCGACAACCCTTCAAAGATCGCTCGTAAGTACAGCTCGACCAATAACCGTATGCCGCTGTAGTTACATCTAACTTCTTAAGTACCATAATCCCTCTAATGAACATAAGTCATAGTTCTACTATGACTGAGTCCTCTCTTCCAAAGAGAAGTTATGGCCACTATGTTCAAGCCCCAGAATCAGCCCTTAAGGGTGTAATCTATCTACTTACTCCTACTTCGGGGAAGGAGTAAATTCCATCTTGTGTATTGAGTTCCCAGCTCCTAAATCAGACAAGTCCCCAATAAGATAGGCATGTTGAATTGTCAATCTTGCCACTCTCACCCATACTAACCAAAGGACCGCCCTCAAAGACAGGAGTTCCCAAAGCACTAAGGATTGAGATCGTATCACCTATGGTCATTCAGGTGAGATGTAAGTCTCTAGTATCAATGGCGTTATACACAGATACAAATTATCTCGTTATCCGATCTTATACAAAATCTTTGTATAGGACACCCCCTCTTGCATGTCTCCATATGAATGGTCAGGATCTATGATCTATAGTATTTTACAACACTTGCAAACCCCTACAAAGCGAACCGTATCCGTAGTGTCACCAGGATCAGGTATCCCACCTTAATTCTTATACTACAAACCTATTTAGGTTATCACTTAAGGTATGATCCATTTTTATATCTCATATACATGCTTATGTTTACATACAAGAACCATGGAGCTTTGTTTATTGGATATGAGTAAATGCTAGAATGAAATAACAATTATTTTATTCATAAACAATGTGTATAATTACAAACAACGAGACTCCGAGAGAATTAGAACACCAATCCCAACATCTTTCTGATCTCTTTTCCTTTTATTTATCTGATTTGTGGCTTTGACTCATTCATGGTGAAAAAAAATTGTCTTTGGTATTACATGACCACCTTAGTGCCCACGATAAGAATCAAGGAATTCTTTGAGGCACCAGTCGTGAACCAAAGCAGAACGACCGATCAGACTGCTCTTAAGCCGGTGGGTCTCGTTTAAAAGCCACTTTTGTCTCGTGCTTTGAAATTGACATGCTTTCGAAGTGAAAGTTAATTATATCAGATAAACACTACTCTTCAAAAGAAATGGGGTGATTTGCCTACCTATATTCATAACATGAAAAACATGAGGATTAAAGATTCTCCAAGGATGATATTGAATCTTACAAGAAAATGAGGGGAAAAAATGCAATTTAGCAGTGTAAGTTACAAATCTCTTTGCCCCCTCTCCCGACCCAGTCACATGCAACCAGGCTTGAAACCTAGCCCACTCTCCCTTCTGTGCCTCCTGACCAATAAAAAGTATGGTCAGATTCATATTACAATTATAAAATATGAGAGTGAAATATATTTGAATATGATTCAAATGTAATAATAATTAAATATATGATATTAAATTAACTAATATTAATTTATTAGGTTAATTAATAATTGTTTGATTTAATTAAATTAAATATTCTGAAATCTATATTGTTTAAATATATGATATTCTGCATTGGTATTCAATTCCTTCAGTTGGTATCAGAATCTATATTGTCTTTGATTTTATTTAAATTTAGTTTGTATGTTGCCTATAGTATGTCATATAGATTAAAGTCCCACCATAGGTTAAGCATGTCATGTATCATATTTAAATATAATTGTAATATTTAAATTTTAGGTGTTTCCTAAAATATGTACATGCATGGAGTATATTATATAGTATGCATGATTATAATATAATCATTATGTTATATAGTTTAATGTATGATTAAAGCATATATACTATATAGTTTTATTCTCATTAATATTTATATGTGTTATATCATGGTTGTTAATGAAAAGAAGTAATATATGAAGCATGACATTACATAGTTTAAATATAATTGTTATATTAGTAATGTCATTAGATGCATATTTATAGACTTTAATTTCTTTGATATAAAAGTTATATGACATGGAAATTAAGAGCTATAATATAGAGTTGCATGCAAACATAGGGTTTTAACTAATGTTTTTAAAAGGTTAAAAATTGGAAATTAAAACTTTATGTTAAAATATTTCTAATAAGATTAGAAATAGTATAATCTTTTATTTGTTTTAATAGGGTTAAAATAAAATAATAAAAGATTAAATTTATAAAATATGTACTATAAGTGACCTTTGACTAGGAACATTCTATTTAAGATTGAGATATTTAAATTGACCGTAAGGGAATACCTCTACTTGGGAACTGACCTGGAAGGTAAATTAGTCAGCATTTTATAAGCATGCAATTATGTAGTTAGTTTATTAAAGTGTTTAATAAACTAAAACACATTGTTAAACTATTTAATATAAGTGTTATATTGGGCAAAATAACAATCACTTAGATAAATTTTTTAGTCGGCTTTACCTAAGTAATAAACCCTAAGTTTTAAAATATCGAGTGAGAGAAAATGATATATATGATATACATGTTCTCCTATATTCTTAGGTAATTCACATAGTGAGATTCATGCTTGACTGTGAGGCGCCTCAGGAGCATCCCCTACGGATGGTATTTGCATAAATCAATATCAAGGTGAATTAGAGAAAGTGTTTATAGTAAGTGGGAGAGAGATTATGTGTCAACACATCCCACAGTCTCCATTATTAGCTAACATTGTGAAATTCATGCTTGGCCTTGTGGCGCTCTGAGAGCATCCCCTACAAAAGATGTTTGCATGGGTTGATATTAGGGTTAGCTCTTACAAAAGATAGGATTATAATTTTGTTGTCAATATGTTCTTCCCTACCGCAGGCTTGTTGAGGAAAAATTCTAATTTCAAACTGATGGGTTACACTTACAAGAATTCATTAAGGTTGTTAATAATATTCTGACTAAAATAATGGTAATTAAATATTATAGAAATAAAATTTATTATAGTGTAATATTTGGTTGAAAATGTCTTAATTCAATGAAGGAGTAACTAATTGCTCTACATTTCTGTTATTCTAAATCACTAAAATATCATTGCTTCTTTAAAATGAAAATAGGATTAACGTTTTAAAAAAAAATTGCTAAAATTGATCGGATTTTTTTTAAGAGTTATACAAGTTTTTCAATATAAACAATTTTTTTCCAACAAAAATAAATATGTCAAGTTCATTAATTTCCTTTTCATCTGTTGATAAACTAACTGTAGGTAATTATACAACATGGAAAAAGATCATTAATTAGATTTTACTGGTTAATAATATTGGATTTGTCTTATTTGAGGAATGTCCTCAAACCTTTGGTCCTAGTATTGTATAAAATGTTCGTGAGGCTTATGACAAGTGGAGGAAGGCTAATTAAGCAAGTCAATTCTACATATAGACTGCTCATGAGATGATGAAGTATTTGCATGAAAGTTTTCATCAAATGATCAAACATATTCACATTCCAAGAATAGAAGAGGGAATATCTGTTCGAGAACATGTTCTTGATATGATGGTCCACATAAATTTTGCTGAAATGAATAAAGTTGTCATAAATGAGTCCTTGACTAAAAATAAGAAGGCCAAAATAAATAAATCTCATTTGTTTTTTTTTTTTTTTTTAAACATGATTAGTGGATAATGATGATTCTTTTTGAATACTTGATTTAGAAGCCACTAACCATGTCTGTTCTTCATTTCAGAAATATGATTTCCAAAGGCAGATGGAGGCTGGTGAGATGACCATGAAAGTTGAGACAAAGGAAGTTGTCTTAGTTGTTGCTTTAGGAAGTGTGAAGTTATTTTTCAGTGAGAATGATTTTTTGTTATAAGATAACATTTATCTTGTTCCTAAAAATAAGAGGAATCTTATTTTAGTTTCTTGCTTAGTTGAACAATCTTTTAATAATTTTTTGTTATTAGATAACATTTATCTTTGACATCAAAGATTAGGTCACATTAATCTCAATAAGATTGAGAGATTGGTAATTAATGGACTTCCAAATGAGTTAGAAACTGACATTTCACCGGTATGTGAGTTATGCATTAAGGGCAAAATGACTAAAAAACCTTTTACTGGAAAAGGTGATAGAGCCAAAGAAACCTTAGAGCTTATACATTTAGACCTCTGTGGTCCGATGAATGTGAAAGCTAGAGGAGGGTATGGATATTTCATCTCTTTTATAAATGATTATTCTAGGTATGATTATCTTTATCTAATGTAACATAAGTTTGAAGCTCTTGAAAATTTCAAAAAGTATAAAACTGAAGTTGAAAACTTATTAGGTAAGAAGATAAAAACACTTCGATCAGATCGAGGTAGGAAGTATATCAGTAGGATATTCCAAGATTATTTGATAGAACATGGAATCAAATCCCAATTCTCAGCACATGGTATACCTCAACAAAATGGTATATCAGAAAGGAGAAACATAACTTTGTTGAACATGGTTCGGTCTATGATGAACTATGCTCCATTGTCAGACTCTTTTTGGAGATATGTAATGGAGACTGCAATTTACATTTTGAACATCGTTCCTTCAAAAAGTGTTTTAGAAACACCTTTTGAACTTTGGACAGGTCGTAAAATTAATTTACGACATTTCATAATTTGAGGATGTCCAGCACATGTGTCGAACACAAATCATAAGAAATTGAATTCTCGTTCAAAAGTATGCAGATTTGAAGGTTACCTCAAAGAGACAATAGGTGATTATTTTTATAGTTCAGAAGAAAACAAAGTATTTTTATAGACCATATAAGAGATCATAAACCTCATAGTAAGTTTGTATTAAATGAACTTTCTAATGAAACTACTAAAATTTCGAGAGTTGCTGAAGAGGCTAGTACATCAACAAGGGGGTACATCGAGTCAAGCTCATCCTTCTCAAGATTTGAGAGTACCTCGATGTAGTGGGATGATTATAAACCAATCTGCTCGCTATATAGGTTTAACAGAAGCCTTGACCGTTATACCAGATGATGATGTTGAGGATCTATTGTCCTATAGACATGCAATGGATGATGTTGACAAAAGAGAGAGGGTTAACACCATGAATCTAGAAATGAAGTTAATGTACTTTAATTCAGTCTGAGATCTTATAGATCAACCTGATACGGTAAAACTTATAGGTTACAAATGGATCTACAAGAGAAAAAGAAGTGTGGATGGAAAGGTACAGACTTTTAAGGCTAGATTAGTGATAAAGGGTTATACCCAGGTGGAAGGAGTAGATTATAGTGAAACTTTCTACTGTTATCATGATTAAATATATTCATATACTCTTATCCATTGCCATATATTATGACTATGAGATATGACAAATAGATGTCAAAATTGCCTTTTTTAATGGTAATCTTGAAGAGATTATCTATATAAAATAACCAGAGGGATTCATTGAACAAGGTCAAGAGCCAAAGGTTTGCAAGTTTAAAATGTCTATTTATGGACTAAAACAAGCATAACGATATTAGAATATAAGATTTGATACTGCAACCAAATCTTATAGTTTTTATTAGAACGTTGATGAACCTTGCATATACAAGAGAATCATCAAGAATTCAGTAGATTTCCTAGTGTTGTATGTAGTTGATATCCTACTCAATGGAAATGATGTAGGCTTATTTTCTGACATAAAGAAATGACTGGCTGCTCAATTCAACATGAAAGATTTGGGTGAAGGACAATTTGTTCTTGACATCCAAATTATGAAGGATCGCAAGAACAAAACGCCAACCTTGTCTCAGGCATCGTATATTGACAAAATGCTTGTTAGATATTCGATGTAGAATTCCAAGAAGGGTTTACTACTTTTCAGGTATGGAATTTCATTGTCTAAGGAACAATGTTCTAAGACACTTCAAAAGGTTGAGGAAATGAAATATATTCCCTATGCATCTGTTGTGAGTAGCCTTATGTATGTCATGTTGTGTACTAGGCTGGATATATACTATGCAGTTGGGATTGTTAGTAAATAACAATCCAATCAAGGATTTGATCACTGAATTGCTGTTAAAACAATCCTCATGTATCTTAGGAGAACAAGAGACTACATGCTTGTGTATGGGGCTAAGGACTTTATCCTTACAGGATATACCAACTCTGATTTTTAAATTGAGAAGGATTCTAAGAAATTCACATCAAGATCATTGTTCACTCTTAAAGGAGGAATTGTAGTATGGAAGAGCATTAAGCAAGGATGCATTGCTAACTCTACTATGGAGGCTGAATATGTAGCTACTTGTGAAGCTGCTAAAGAAGTCGCATGGCTTAGGAAGTTATTGATATGTTTGGAAGTTGTTCCAAATACGAATTTGCCCATCACACTTTATTGTGATAATAGAGGTACTGTGGCAGTCTCCAAAGAACCTGAAAGCAACAAGAGAGGAAAGCATATTGAAAGAAGGTACCACTTGATACAGAAGATTGTACAACGAGGAGACGTGATCGTCACAAAGATAGAGTCAGAGCACAATGTTGTTGATCCATTTAAAAAGACTCTCACAGTTAAAGTGTTTGAGGGTCAGTTAGAGAGTCTAGGTCTACATGATATGCACCATATTATCTAGGGAAAGAGAGAGATTTTATGGGGTATAGAGTATGCCCTAGATTATTATATTTATGTACATTGTTGTATTGTAATCATTATCTTTACTGTATTATATGCCCCACTAGCTTTAGGACGAGTAGAAGATTGTCAGGATTTATGTCCAAAATCTTGAAGATTGTATTGTATAAACAATATTCATTTATTTAATAAAATAAATAGTATTTTATTCAACTTTTAGTCTAATGTAACTCGATCCAATAAACTAAAATCCAAGGCTATTTTGTGTAACTTGAACAGTATGTAATAGACATACAAGTAGATCGTGTTCAAGTAATAACCTAAAAGGTTTGCAATATATGAATAAGGTTGGATGGTTTATCCTAATGACACTACGAATACAACTCACTTCGTAAATGTTAGAAGAGTTATAAGTGTTACAAACGACTTGATCCAAATCGATCATGTGGCATGCGAGTGGGGTATCCTATACAAAGAGTTTGTATAAAATCAGACTGCAAAATAATTAATCTCTCTTTCTAACACTGTTGACTGGAGATTAACATTCTATAGGACAACCGAATGTAACTCGACCTCAATCCTGAGTGCATTATGAACTTTTGTCTATGAGAAAAATCCTTTGATTTGTATGGTTTAGAGTGGCCCGTGTCATCGATTCAATAAGCCTACCATCTTGGAGATTTGTTCAAGTAGGGAGCTGGGAACATAGCTACACAAGATCGAGTTCACTCCTTCTTGTCTTTAGGGTAAGTAGATGAATTGCTCCATTAAGGGCTCATTGTGGGTCTTGAACAATGAGGCGTCACCCTCTCACTGGCTCGAGTGGTATTTAATTTATAGTTGGACATAAATTGATTGTTCATTAAAGAGATCACTGGTACTCAAAAAGTAAGAGATAATTACAGGGGCAAAATGGTAATCTTACCTAGCTATAATTACAATCAATTCAGGAAGGATCAACTTAGTGATAATGGTTATATCCATGGACACATAAATATATCAATAGTTCGAAGAGTGTAATTGTGGGTCTTTACTGGAGTGACCCACCGTTAATGAATGATGATTAATTTAATTAAAGAGTTTAAATTAATCTTACATCATTGAAGCTTCTAATTTATAGGTCCAATAGGTATCCTGCTAGCTCACTAAGGTTAAAAAAAGGATTAATTAGTTTTGGATATTTGAATTTTTCAAATTAAATAAGAGAATTTGCATTAATTGTATGAGATACAATTAATACAATGTATACAGATACATTATAATGTAAAGTTAATTTTGAATTGAATTCAAAATTAAACTCTATAATATGAGAATATTAATACTTAAATAAGATTGAGATATTAAATTAATATGATTAAGATTCATATAATGAGGGAATTAAATGTTAATCGTATATGATAAATTAATATAATATATATAGATACATTATATTATAAAGGTAATTTTGAATTAGATTCAAAATTAAACTATATAATATGAGAGAATAATATTTTTGAAAAGATTAAAAAATTATATAATATGAATGAGATTCATATTAAAACTAATATGATTCATATATAATATTATTTAAATATATGATATTTAATTAATTGATATTAATTAATTAGATTAAATAATAATTTCTTGATTTAATTAAATTAAATATCAATTTAATTAAAATTAAATTAAATTTTAACTCCTTACAGTTGAGCGGAGTTAAAGAGGGGTGGAATTATTTTCTCTTGCCCAACTTACAAAAAGATCACGTTCGATTTTTCATTTTTTTTAGCCTCTGAAATCTTTTCTTGGGAAATTGAAAAAAAAAATCTCAAGAACTCTCTTTATCTCTCTCAAGAACATTATGTAATTATCTCGACTCACACTATCAACAGAGAAAAAGGTTTTCTCTACAAACTTTATCCCTTGTCTTTCATCTTCCAATAATTGGTTCCCACAAACCAATCCTTGTGGGAGAATAGTGGGGAAGATCGTTTTGGTGGTGTTCTTTTGTTCATGAACTTGAAGAGTCGCATAGAGGAAAACTTGGAGAATTTGAAGAACAATTCTACATTAAGGTATTTATTCTCAACCTTTATGTTTGCTTAACCTGCTATTTGGATTTAATTCTATTAATTCTTTATCTCAATTTAAGATAAAAGAAATAACTCGTTTCTACATTTGGATTCAATCTTTTCACGTATTTTCTTTATAGTTTCGTTATCTTCGGTTATTAGGTGATTCTAGAAAAGCTAGCAATTCAAACCATAACTATAACTAAAACCTATTGATACTCAAATTAAGCATGCTATGGCGGCCGAATGAAAATATAAATATTAATGATTAAGCTGTCAATTTAATTTACTAACATGTTCATCCTAAATATTCAAACAAGGAAAGAAAATCAAGAACAAGTAGAAAATTACAAGAACATTTATCAAAATATCATGAAATCTATAGAAAATGCCCAATAAACCTCAAAATCGATGTTTTGACCTTCAACTGCTCATCAAATCTTGAATCTCGATGCAAAAATATTCACTAAAAATAAAATTGAAAGAAACCTCTTGGGTTTTGGCCAAAAATGTTTTTATACAAAGAAAAATGCATTTATACAAATCTGAATAGTGTCACGGTGCTCAAGACCCCTTGCATAGTGCCTTGCCATAGTGTCAGGCGAGCACTGCAACACTCTACGTAGGTGCACATGTGTCTTGCTTTTTCCATCAAACTCTAAATGATGTAGCCTAGGAGATAAAAGTAGAGAAATCTTAAATAATAAAATCAAAGTATTTATTATGAATCGAAAGTTGACAATACTGGAAGACAATCTCTCTATTTATAGAGATTTGGAAAGCAAAAGAACTAATCCTAATCCTAATTAGTCAAAGAAACTAATATAATCCTAATAAACCAATACTAATCAATTAAGGATTTGACCCTGACACCCTAACTTACCTTAATCCTACTACATCATTCTACCCAACAAAAAAAAAAAAAGGAAAAAAGAAAAACTCATCCACGCATTTTAAAACGAAAATGAAGATAAAAATAAAAAAGTAGACCACTCGAACAGACACCTCTCTAAACACTGAGCACCAATAACAACCAATTTTTATGAGCCAAACCAATATATCGAATGTTTGGTTCTTGAAAGGGAAAATTATTTCCATCAATACTATCATCAATGAATCCAAGAATTAAGTTGTTGAAAAAATCATTTGTTGTTAAAATATATGCAGACTCCTCAAGGAATGGAGGAAACAGATTTTCATTTTTTTCAAATTAGGTTGCCTATGAGTAGCTTTTTCTTTCATACTTAAAGAATTCACATCCTCCCAGTATTTCCTTTGACATAGCCTTGATCTTAGTTGTTCTTGAATGGTTCTTGATAAATCTTGGACATTTTTTGAATACCATAGGTGTTGTTGATTCTTTTGTTGTCTTTCTTGGTGGTCAAGGCTAACTTCTAGTCTATTCTCTTGTGGTGGAAGTAACTATGGTTGGTTGTGTGGCTCAGCTAATTGATCTGACCAAATGAACATATTCTTTGCAATAGCTTCATCTTCTTCAATACCTCATCCGTTGATTTCATGGATTAATAATTCCTCATCATTTGGTTCGAATTGAGCAACCTCTGTGTAGACCCATCGATTTTTTCTTCTTCCAATGCAAGCTCCTCTTCAATCTTTCTACCTTTCTTATTCAATTCGTCTTCAATTGTTTTTTTTTTCCTCTACTTCATTCATTTTTTGTGAAATTTCACAACCCATTTGGATGAATTCTTGATCTTCTTGAGTGAATAAATGTGATTCTTCATGGTTTTTTGAAAGTTCTTGAAGATTATAATTATGCCTTTCTTGAATTTCTTTTCTAAAAGAACCTGAATTTCATTCATTCTCTTTCGAAAGTCCTCTTGAAAGTTGTTTTTCTTTGAATATTTCTGTTTTCTTGAAATGTTTCGACCTCCGAATTTATATTGGAATGATTCATGGATGTTCTTTGATTTTGGTGATAATAATTTCTTTCACAATCTGAATCATTTTTTGAATCTCATTCTCTTAATCATCTAACTCCCAATTCATACGTAGATTTCTTCAGAAATTGGTTTGATTGGATCGTCGAGCTCTTTTTTATATGTCACCTTGTTATTTCGTTCCAAACCGCACTAGAATCTTCATAAAAATTGCTAGAATCACTATAATCAAATTTCAAATGTGGATAATGATAGGTTCTTTGAGAAAATTGAGCACGAGCAAAATCATTATGTTGGAATTCTTCTTCTGAACCACTTGAATCAGAATTCCAACACTGCTTTTGGGAGGAAATTTGACTTTCTTGCCTACACCAATTGCTATATTTTTTTCTTCATGTCTTCTTTGATTTAAAATCAAGAATTTTCTTACAAAAAATTTAAATAAATAACGTAATGGGTTTGAAAATTAGGCAACATAAAAAATAATAATAAATCAGTACTCAAATAGTAGGCTTGGGCTTGGGTTGGTGGTAATGGGCTTGCTTTTATACTTATTTTTTAAAAAAAAATTAAAAACAAATTTATAACCATCGATCGGTCGGTCGATCGACTTTCAATTTTTTTTCCAGAAAAACAGAAAACCAACCAACCAACCCCTAGCCCCGATCGATCGACCTCAATTCGGTCGGTTTTGGTTAGTTTGATGTATACCCATTGATGCTAGCCATCTTTTAATATCAACAAGGAATCCTACCTCATTCCGAATGAGCAGGATATCATCAACATATAATACCAGAAAGGCTACAATCTTGTAGACAATTTTCTTGTAAATACAAGGTTCAACAACATTCTGTCTAAAGACAAAAGATTTGATCGCAATGTCAAATCTTATATTCCAGGATAGAGATGCTTGTTTCGATCTGTAAATGGATCGTTTGAGCTTGTAAACCTTTTGCTCATGACCCTGTTTAGTGAATCCCTCTGACTGAGAAATATAGATACTCTCTTCAAGATAGCCACTCAGAAAGGTTGTCTTGACATCCATTTGTCATATTTTATAATCATAAAAGGTAGAAATAGACAAGTGTATTCTAATTGACTTTATCATGGTAATCAAAGAGAGAGTTTCTTCATAGTCCACCCTTCTCTCTAGATAAACCCTTTTGCCACAGTCATGCTTTGTAGGTCTGTACCTTACAAATTGGTCGTGTTTTCTCTTGTTAATCCATTTGCAACCAATAGGTTTTACCTCATTTTGGTTGATCTACAAGTTTCCAGACGGAATTGAAGTACATAGGCTCCATTTTGAGGTCCATGGCTTTTTTCTACTGGTTTTGATATACATCTTCTATTGCCTATATAGAAGTTAATGGATCCTCTAAGCCATCATTAAGTATGATGACCTGAGAATCTATCAAACCCATGTTACAGTCAGACTTTTGAACAACCCTCCCACTACGTTGAGGCACTCTAAACTCTTAACACGGATGTGAGTGACTAGACTCTTATTGAAGGATCGGCTTGATCATTAACCCTTGTTGATCCATCTATGGCCTCTGTAGAAATTTCATTCAATACTAGTTTACTGTAATGTTGATGATTTCTTACGTGGTCCACCTCTAAGAATGTAGCATTCATCGATACAAATACCTTAACATCTTGATGATCATAAAATAAAATTTTGAACAACGTTTCAACTTCTTTGGATTCTATGCCAACACATGTGTCAGGCATCCCCAAATCCTGAAGTGATGTAAACTACCTTTACAACCTCTCCATAACTCATAAGGTATTTCAGAAATACTTTTTGAGGGAGCCATGTTTAAAATATAAACAACAGTCTCTACTGTATGTCCCCAAAATGAATTAGGCAATTGAGAATAACTCATCATCGAATGAGTCATGTCCAATAAGGTTTTATTTCTCCTTTCCGCTATATCATTTTGTTAGGTTGTACTGGGTACTGTGAGTTGAGATTGAATTTCGTGTTCTATCGAAGAGTCCGGGAATCTAGAGTCCATATACTCTCCACCTCGTTTTGATCGAAGTGTTTTAATCTTTTTACCTAACTGGTTCTCAACCTCTACCTTATACTCCTTGAACTTTTCAAAGGTTTCGGACTTATGATACATTAGATGAATATAGTTATATCTAGAATAATCATCAATAAAACTGATGAAATATTCATACCCTCCCTATGCTTGACATTCATCGAAACCTAGAGGTCTAAATGCACGAGCTCCATGGGCTCTTTGGCTCTAAAACCTTTTCCCATAAAACATCTTTTGGTCATCTTACCCTCATGACAAGACTCACACGGAGGTAAAGAGTTGTCTTCTAACTAATTTAGGAGCCCACTATTAATCAATCTCCCAATCCTATTAAGATTTATGTGGCCAAGTGTTAGGTGCCAAACATAGGCATTAGGAGAATTTTTTCGCCTCTTATTTTGTGTTTCAACTATTTTAAACATCTTTATGTTTAAAATAGTTTTTACCTTATTTGGTTTTAACACATACAAGTTGTTTTCTAGTTTTATAGAACTTATTTTAATACCTTTTGAAATAATGAACACTTCATTAACTTCAAAAGAAACTTTATACTTTTGTTCTAGCAAACAAGAGATAGATATTAAATTCCTCCTTGTAGTAGGAACATAAAATACATTTTCAAGCAAAATGAATCTATCTTCAACAAACAACTTCATATCTCCCACTGCTTTAACTGAGACAACCTCTCTACTTCTAACCTTAAAAGTTGTCTCACTTTCTGTAAGCTGTCTCCAGGAATTGCTTTCTTGAACAAAAGTGCAAATATGATTAGCGGCCCCTGAATCTAATATCCATGTTAATTTATCATTTTCCATTAAACATGTTTCAACAACGAGTAAATCATATTTACTTTTTTGTACTTTTTTAACTTCCTCATTTATAATAGTATTGTTTACTTTCGACATATCTAGAACATGTTTTCTGACAGAGGTTCTATCCTTTATGCTATAGTCATAAACATTATCGAGAATATCGTTCCTGATAGATTGACCAAACAACATCTGTAACGAATCCATGACATCTTTAACAGAAACCATGTTCTCAAATTTCTTAGCTAGTATATCGGATATGCTTGCTAAGATATGGATTTGGGCCTTATAATTTGCCTTAATCCATCTGTCATAAGCAATCCAAACATTTTGGTTTGCATATGAGCTGGGAGTTAGAGGACATTCCTCTGTTAAAACAAACTTTAAACTATTATTTATTAGTATTGCGTTTATATTCAATTTCCATGTTTAATAATTATGATAGTTAAACTTATCGGAATCCAGTATTTATATAGAAGAGTTGTACATGTCGAAAATATAAAAAATTTCTATTAGTAAATTTCTTTTAAACCAAATCAAAATTTTAGCAAAAGTAATAATGTACCCAAATTTAATTATTTATTTGAAACGATACTTTAGTGAGTCAAAATAAATGCTACGGAGGGGCAGTCAAATACTTTTTCACTAAAGCAAGACAATTTTGACTAAATACTTGTACCAAAATATGTCTTTATTCCTATAGTTATTTAGTTACCGTTTTAGGTCAAGAACTTACTAACACTTAGTAACTCTTGTAAGTGTAACCCTCCATTGTCAGATTTCAGAGGTCAGTATCAACAAGCTCCTGAATTAGAAGATAATTACTAATAACAGACCTAAGAGACCCTATTCATTTATGAAGTTTGTGGTATTTTGATCCTTATGAAACAACCCTCCGAAGTCGCTCCCAGGACGACTCGCAGGCAGAACATCAGAATCTCATGGTGCAACCTAATGGAAGAGACCGTAGGATATGTTGACACACATGTTTCACCCACTTATTATGAACTATGTCCCTTATTTACCTTGTTATTGATCCATGCAAAGACTTTCTAGATGGAGGTCATTCCCAGGGTGACTCGAAATCGAGCATGAATCTCACGGAGTAAACTCTTAAGGACGTAAGAGCTAAAAATAATATATCGTATATATTATTAATCTCCCACTAAATTTTTCTATGTATTTTAGTTAAATATTTACTTAGCTATATTTCAGCTAATAAATATAACCTAAGTCTAGGTGTTTATCCAAGTATAACGTTATATTTGAATTTAACTTACGATGTCTAAATGATAAACTAATTTATTACCTCACATCACTGATACATGCTCATAAAACCGGGTTAATAATACTCAAGAACCGGCTAAAATCCCCAAGTAACAGGTGTTCTATAAACCGTCAACTTAAGTACCTCCAACCTTAGACAGGAATTAGCCCGAATGGGTTTGTAACCAAAGTTTTACAAGATAACGACCTATTTTAACTATTTAAAACTAGTTTCCATTTGTTAACCCTAGGTAAGCATGCATGTTATCTTTGTTATAGATTTTTAAAATTCTAATTGATTTTATAATTTTTATAACTTAGACATTCAATCGTAACATATATCATGCATTTCATAATTTAATATAACAACTTCATTAAAACTCATGAAGTTCTAAGTATGCAAATTATATTATAACACTTATAACATACAAGATGCATTTCATTTATTAATATAACAACTTATATTAATACTCATGAAATTCTAAGCATGCAAATTATATTATAACACTTATAACATACTTTTTAATGCATACAACATATTATCCTATGGTAAGGTTTTCAGTCTACATGGCATACTTTATGCACAATCAAGATTAATATAATTAATACATATATTCATAATGCATAACTAATAAAACACACATAGTGGACCGATTTTGGAATCTTTGGCAAACAAACAACTAAATTATTACAATAATAATTCAAAAAAATCTCTGGACCACTCTCAAACACTTCGAACGAGCCCCAATCAGCTTAAAAAACCTTGAATCAGACCTCTAAAGCTTGAAAATCAGGTTGAACCAACTAAAAAAACTAAATCAGTCCAAACCGGTTTGCATAATCCAAAAAACTGCTTAAAAAACAGCTTCTGTCTTGCTCCGATTTCTTCAAATTATAGCCTAATATCAACTCTAATGACTCTAAAAAAATTGTAGACTCTTCATCACACATTAAAGCCCATAAACAACAAATTGAAGCTTAAAAAAATTTCAAAATCGTTATATATCCACTATAGCCACCACCCTTTCATCTCATGAAATAACACCCACCAAGCTAAAATTAATACAAACTGAGTGCTTAAAACATGCTCCGATACCAATTATTAGAATAAACAACGTGAATGCAAAAACAATTTGGATCTTAAGCACTCTAAATTTCATTAATTTTAAAGATAAAACATGCATGCAAATAACTTTGAAATTAGGGTTTGAGTTACAACATTTGTAGCTCCAAATTGACTATCAATTCCGCTCAAATCTTCTCACAAACCAATTGTGAACCACCTCCAAGGTCTTGTCGACTATTCTCCAGCCTGAGAACGGGATGGTGGGATCTGGTGAGTGACTAAATTAGGAATGAATTTAGAATAAAAATTGGGAGAGAATTGAGGACTTAAATTCTAAAACTCTTTTAGAATATATAAGTTGGCATGAAGAATTTGTTTTTCAACTAACTTGAAAATCGCCAACTGGCCAACAAGTTTATTCTTTATCAAAGCATCCTATTTATAGAGCAATTACATGCAATTCATGCAAAATTAAGTTCATCAAATTTTGACACTTCAAAATGTACTCAATTTAGTGGGATAACGGGTGTTTTATGGAATCAATACTTTGCCAAATAAATTATTCACTAATTCACTAAAAGTTGATTTTTTCACTAAAAATCGATCTTCGATTTTTCCACTAAGTGATCAATATTTTGACTTTTGACTATTTTGAAGTCAATATTTGATTTTAGTCAAATTTTAATTAAATACAATTTTCATTAAAATTTAATTCAAAACTAATTTTGGAATTTTCCATTGAGTGAAGTCAACTTTTGACCTTGACCTTCAAAGTTTAGTGAAGTCATCATTTGACTTTGACAAACTTTGACTAATTCCATTTAATTCAAAATTAATCAAATAATTCATCTTAAATCAAATTAATATTAAATAATTCATTAAATAATTTAATTAATTTTATTTAATATTCAATAGTTTTGATATTTATATCTTATTTAAATATCTCCAACTGTCTCTTTATCATTCAATTTCCTATTGAATGATACGCCGTTAAATATATTGCATATATTTAACGCTTCCCTAGTTCGAATATGAACACTTCAAACTCACTTATCACACTATTCTAAGTTTTAGTTTGATATGAACTAGTAGGGCGACCTAATACATCTCTCAAGCAGCTTGGTGAAATCAACATTTGATTTTGACCAACTTTGCATAATTCCATTTAATTAAAATAATTAATTTTAAATCAAATTAATATTAAATAATTCATTAAAAAAATTAATTAATTTAATTTAATATTCAATAGTTTTGATATTTACATCTTATTTAAATATCTCTAACTATCTCTTTATCATTCAATTCACAATTGAATGATACGCTGTTAAATATATCGCATATATTTAATGCTTCTTCCCTAATTCGAATATGAACATTTCAAACTCACTCGTCATACTATTATAAGGTTTAGTTCGATATGAGCTAATAGGGGAACCTAATACACCTCTCAAACACATTTTATGTGTTTTGGGTGTGACACATTATTTTAAGGTTTATGTCAAATAGTGGGGCAGCAGCTAATTCTAAAGAATCTTGCAATCACAAACAAGGAAAGCATATTGAGAAGAAGTATTACTTGATATGAGAGATTGTGCAACGAGGAGATGTGATTGTCACAAAGATCGCCTCGGAGCACAACATTGTTAGTGCATTTACACAGGTTTTCTCGGCTAAAGTGTTCGAGGGTCATCTATAAAATCTACGTTTGCGAGACTTGTACACTGTATAATCCAGGGCAAGTGCGATATGTGTAACGGGTATACGGATGCCCCAGTTTATTATATTTATTTACCGTGTTCCCGCTGTTTTGGATTCTGATATTATGTATAACCCACTCACTAGAGTTTTAGTTCAGGTGGAAGTTTGTTTGGTTTTATGCCTTAAAACTCATTAATAGTAAATGTTATTAACGGATTGTTATTAATAAAGAGTTATCAATATTAATTCAATAAATGTTATTGATTTGCATTCTATTTTTTTCTTAATAACCCTAAATCCAATAAACTAACATCCAAGGTTATCTTATGAGTCTTGAATCGTATGTGGAGACATATAGGATCGATGTTCAGGATACAACCAAAAGGGTCTATAGCATAAAGATCAGGCTGGGTACTTTATCCTAGTGACTATGGATACGGCCCACTTTGTAGGTGACACGTGAATGAGGATATTTTATGCAATGAGTTTATATAAGATCGGACCGTGATACAGTAAGTGAGTGAGTATCCTATGTGGAGACATGTTTATCATTCATGAAATCTATTTTAGAACACTATTTTTGTTTATTCAAAAAATTGGTTTCCGGGATACAAGGCATTCACACGCTTCCGCTCGGGATTCGATCCTACATTAAACCCATGCTCACTTGCTTTTTTTTTTTTTCTACAAGAAATCTCTCTCCCCCTTTGACTTGTAGAGCTGCCAGTTTGGAACCCCAACCCCTTTAATTTCCGCCTTCTTCATGAGCTTTTCCCTTTCCCTACCTGGATAACTCTCTAAAAAAATCCTACCTTCCTCCGCACCAGTTGCCGCCTTCACCATCTCGCTAACCATCTCACCCTCCAATATCGTTATCCCTTCCGTAACCCTCGCTATTTCATCGTGGTCATGATCGCCTTCGCCGAACCGTCCACAATCATCAAACTTAGATCCTTCATAGCTTCAACCTCCCATCGTTGTTCACCAGCAGCTGTCATCAGGCGTCCACCTCTCAATATTAGATCTACTCTCTTATCCACCCCAAATTTCCCCTGCCATGCACAGATCCACTTTCTTCTGCACCACATCCCCTCCCCATCAATCTGGTTCCCATCACCCAACAAGTTTTCGAGTGAGGGAACCCAGGCGCGTATAGCCAAACCCATACTCCAACTCTTCTTCTAGTGGTTGTTCAGTGATCTCACAATCTTTCAAGGTATGTCATATTATTACACAATTGTAATAGAAATCAAGCAATTTCTCGTAAGTTATTTCTATCCATGATTTCTTTGTCATAGAATCGATTTGAAACCCCCCTACGAAGTGGTTGTGTAATATCGATCTAGTCTCATGCCCACAATGTTTTTCCCCAGAGTTGACCATCCTCATTGAAGGATCCCAAATTGAAGGGAACCGTGAGCAAAAGAAAGATTGTCCCGAATCTATTTTTCATTGAATGTAAATTTTAGAGTAAAATAGGAACAAGATATGTATATACATAAATTACAACTGTATATGAAAAAAGGTTTTAGAAAATTTACCTTTGAAGACTTCTATTCAAGAATCCCTTGAACAGTACACGAATGCTTTGAAGAATTTCTTTAAGAACACCTCAATCAAGAGCACGAAAACTACCACAAAGGCTTTCTTGGTATTCTCAGATAGAGAACCTAGAAGTGGTGGACTCTGACTATTTTGGAAGAAGGTTTGAAATTGTTCAACAACAACTCAAACTCGCACACAGAACTCTTCTGTTTTTTTTACAATGTCAAAATCGAAGATAAGCAGACTCTCTCCTATCTTTCAACAAAAACAAAATAAAAACAGAAACAAAATACCACAACCACTCACTTACGTGGGTGAAGAGAAAAGAGGGGGAGGGAATTGTAACTCTTAAATAAAATAAAAATGATATTTAATATATATAGATATAAATATGAGAACTAACTTATCATATTACGTGTATGTATATATATATATATATATATATATATATATAATTATATGTTATATCAAATATAACATCAGAGGAAGAAAACAGGATCATTAAGCATTTTAATTCCATAATTTTTACATCAAAATAAGCATGTTTATAAGTAATTAAGGTCTCAACACATACCTTTGATGATCCTCTGATACAAGCTGCTCCTCACGAATCCTCAACTCCACATCTTCAGTGAACCACGAAGAGTTCTTCTTTACTATTCTCAACCTTGAATTTGAGTGGTGGAACTCACAAATGGAGTGAATTTGTGAAGGGAAAGGGATGAGTTTTCAACTGAAGGAGAAAAACTCAACTGGAACTTTTCCCTCTAGTTCTTCAATACTTCTCTCACCGAATTCACACAAATTGGAGTGGTTTTATTCTTCAACTACATACAGGCATCAGTGAATTCAGTCAAACAACCCTCAAAACTTAAAGATTAAATTAGGATAGATATGTGAATTGTAGAGTTCGACCTAAAACTTGGTGGAACATTGATTTTTCCACTAAGGGAAAAATTCCAAATTTAAATATAATTTCAATTCCAATTTCAATTAATTAAAAATTAATTTAAATCAAAATTTAAAAATTCAATTTCTCAAATTGAATTAAATTTTCTTAAAAAATTGATTTTGATTAATTAAACATATTTAATTAATTAATTAACAATTCAATATCAAATATTAAATTAATCACACACCTAATTTTAAACATTAATCCTATTCATGTAATTAATATCTAAATCAATATTTAAATATTATAAACTCTTCAATTTCGTATAATTTCGATAAATTAAACGTTAATTAATTATATAAACCCTAATTTGAATTTGAACTATTCAAATTCAAACCCTGAATTCAATTTCAACACTTCAAACTAATATTATTCCAAATTCATTCAATTTATTAATTCAAGGTGTTCATGTTTTACGAGCTAGTAGAGGGACCTTATGGACCTATATATCATGAGCTCTAATGATTTAAGATTAATTGACTAAAAGTTTTTATATCGAATTAATCAATATTTGTTAACTATTGAGTCACACCATTATAGTGAAGGAATCGGATATGAGGATTTTCATGAGCAGCAGAATGATCATTCCAAATTTCAATCATAACAATTACAGTACACAAACAGAAACAACATGCTATGCATAAAACGGAAATACAGCATGTTTTTCTAAAAGATCAAGGGAAAGAATTCACATACCTTTGATGACTCATCTTCAAGACCCTTGATCACGAACGTTCGAACAATCAGTGACAATACAACACTCGAATGCTCGTACACCACGACCGCAACACCGCACGATCATAGCAACCACGAACACAACGATCACCCAGATCACAAATACAGTGAACTCAATGAATGGCCTCCACAGAACCATGACTATGTTGAGTTGAGTACGACACTAACACAATGGCTACCTTGGTCTTCTCGATGTAAGAATCCAGAAGTATGGGCTATGTGTGGACTTGGTTAGAGGTAGAGACCGGAGGAACAATCGTGTAAACGATTGAGCAAGTGGGAGATAACAAATCTATCGTATAGACGATGCCCAATCGTTTAACAAACGCTATGCGATTGTTTAGCAAAAGTTGCACGATCGTTTAGCTAATCGGCCAGCTGACTGACTATCGTATAAAAACACTCCACGATCGTCTAGTCCCTCCAAGCTGTCGTTTAGTGAATCTCATTCACTTGACAACCAACCGTGAGTAATTTCCGA
This sequence comes from Benincasa hispida, assembly GCF_027475165.1. Lineage (NCBI taxonomy): Eukaryota > Viridiplantae > Streptophyta > Magnoliopsida > Cucurbitales > Cucurbitaceae > Benincasa > Benincasa hispida. Next base: position 57,274,099 of record NC_143489.1, read on the forward strand.
GAATGGAAACTCTTTCAACTACTACTAAATTTAGGAAAAAAAAAATCTTTTTTATCTCACGGTTATCATGAAACCACCAATAACTTCTCGCTCAATTGGTTATTAGAGAAAAATAAATAATTATCCAATAATTAATATTATTATAAATATATATGATAACCAACTTACCAAAGTAAACTTATAACCTAAAGTTGTAATATTTCATCTCATGAAACATATAAACCAAAGCTCTTTTCTATTCCATGGTCCTTAATGTAAATCTCATTTACATTAATCTTCCACTTGATGTATCTCATACACCATACCGATCATATCATATGTAATCGAATTACCTCTTGTCAATTTGAACATTTCATATCGACACTAAGAACTGATCCTCAACTTGAATCTATTGAGCTGTCAAGGGACCTTATGGACTTGTAGCTCGAAGCTCTAACGGTACGTGAATAACTGATTAAACTCTTTAGTCACGAGATCCACCATCTATTAACTGCCAAGCACTCCACTAAAGACCGATAGTAGAACTCTTCTTATTACAGATATATTATGTGTCCATCTTAATCAATCAACAGTGCAATAACCCTTCACAGATCGCTTGTAAGTACAGCTAGGCCAATAACTGTTATGCCCCTGTAGTTACACCTAACTTCTTAAGTACCACTGATCCCTCTAATGAACATAAGTCATAGTCCTACTATGACTGAGTCCTCTCTTCTAAAGAGAAGTTGTGGCCACTATGTTCAAGCCCCGGAATCAGCCTTTAAGGGAGCAATCTATTTACTTACCCCTGCTTTGGGGAAGGAGTGAATTTCATCTCGTGTAACTGAGTTCCCAGCTCCCAAATCAGACAAGTCCCCAAAAAGGTAGGCATGTTGACTTGGAAATCTGGCCACTCTCACCCATACTAATCACAGGACCGCCCTCAAAGGCAAGAGTTCCAAAAACATTCAAGATTGATGTCATGTCACCTATAGTCGTTTAGGTGAGATGTAAGTCTCTAGTATCAACGGCGTTATATATAGAGATGAATCATCTCGTGCTCTGATCTTATACAAACTCTTTTCATAGAAACCCTCCGCTCGCATTTCTCCACATGAATGGTCAGGATCTACCATTTGTAGTAGTTCACAACACTTGTAAACGTCTACAAAGCGGGTTGTATCTATAGTGTCACAAGGATCAGGTACCACCTTAATCCTTATACTACAAACTTATTTAGGTCAGCATTTAAGGCATGATCCACTTGTATATCTCATATACATGCTTATGTTTACATACGATAACCGTGGAGTTTTGTTTATTTGATATGAGTAAATGCCAGATAAAATAACCCTTATTTTATTCATAACAATGTGTATATATTACAAACTACAAGGCTCCGAGAGAATTAGGTCACCAATCCCAACATATAGCTCGATAGTTGTACTCTTCTTACTGTAGATATATTTGTGTCCACTTGATTTAACCATAATCAGTAAGTCGACCCTTTACAGGTTGTTCATAATAACAGTTCGGTCTAATGTTGTTTTACTCCCAAAATTACATCTTACTTCTTAAGTTCCATTGACTCTAACGAACAATTGGTTTGTGATCCAATCACTAAACAGGATCCTTCTCGGGCCAATGAGAGGGTGGGGCCTCTTATTCAAGACCTGAATTCAGCACTTAAGAGAACAACTTTCCTTTTATCCCTTAAATCGGGTAGGCGTGAATTTCATTTCGCAGAGCTATGTCCCCAACTATCTACCTGATCTTATGCCCAAAATGGGAGGCTTATTGAGCACTGATGTTGGACTACTCTCACCTATGCAGATCAAAGGATAATCCCGAATAAACAGAAGTTCATAGTTAGCTTAGGATTAAGATCGAGTTACCTAGAGCATCAAAGCGAAATTCTCAATCTTAAACAGTAAACAACGTTATAAAGTAAGATTAACTTATTTCTTGGTCCGATTTTACGCAAACTCATTGCATAGGAGGCCCTCATTCCTCATGTCAATACATGAACGAAACAGAATCACTTCGTTCATAGCAACTTACAATAAATTGTAACAACTACAAAGTGGGTTGCATCCGATAGTGTTACCAGAAAAAGGCACCGAACCTTATTCGTATACTATAGATCATTTTGACTATTTACTCGAACCTTAGTTTAATCAATTTTGACTATTTACTCGTATACTATAGATCATTTTGACTATTCATATACTATAGCCATGGATCTTAGTTTAATCAATTTAGTCTTTACAAGTGCAATTTAAAAACTCAATAACAACTTTATTGAAGAAATATTTAATTAACATCTTTATTAATAATAGAAAATGTTCAACTCTACAAACTGTGAGTTTTAGGACCTACAACCCAATAAACTCCCACTTGAACTAAAACTCTAGTGGATAAATGTTGAGTTTAATGAGAGAAAACAAAAATAATAAATACAATAAACTAGGGCATCTAATAATCATTATTTCTCCCACTTGCCCTAGTTTTATCTATTTCGCAGTCCTAGTCCCACTAGGTGACCCTCGAACACTTTGGCCGAGTAGGACTTTGTAAATTAATCGGTTAAGTTTTTTTATTAGGTTATCTGCGTGACAATCACATCTCCTCTGTGTACAATCCACACTATTGCTCTTCCATTTAAAATGTATACTAACCCCGAAGTTGATTTCCTTGAATCATTATCAGTCTGGAAGTTAGAATTAATGTATCCATTAAGGATCAGATCCGTAGTAACATACGTGAGCATAAAATCAAAATCAATGTATCTAGTAAGGATCAAATCCTTAGTACCATACGCGATCATATAAATCCTCGTTCTCCGAAGATACTTGAGGATGTTCTTAATAGTAGTCTAATGATCATATCCAGGATTTGACTGAAATCTGTTGACAATTCCAACTATATAGCATATGTCAAGATGTGTACACAACATGGCATACATTGAGCTCTCTATTGCTGATGCATATGAAATTCGTTTCATAACCTCAACATCTTGAGGTGTCTTAGGACTTTGTTCCTTAGACAGATGAATTCTATGTCTAGAAGGCAACATTCCTTTCTTGGAATTTTTGAATTTTATATGTAGACAACATTTTGACTATATAAGATGTTTGAATAATGCTAAAATTTTGTTATTTTGGTTCTAAACTATTTGGAACCCAAGAACATACCGTGCTTCACCCAAATCTTTCATTTGGAATTGCGTAACAAGCCATCTCTTGACGCAACCAGAAATTCTACTTCAATTCCTATAAGTAGAATATTATCAACATACAGAATAAAAAAAGTGACAGATTTACTAACGATTTTCTTGTATTCAAAGCCATAGGATTTAATCGCAATGTCAAATCTTCTATTCCAGGATCAAGACGCTTGTTTCATCCATCAATGGATCGATTAAGCTTGTAAACCTTTTTCTTTTTACCCCGTTCAATAAATTCTTCTGGTTGAGACATATAGATACTCTCATCAAGATAGCCATTTTGGAAGGCTATCTTGACATCTATTTGCTAGATTTCATAATCATAAAATGCAGCTATGGACAAGAGTATTCTAATCGACTTTATCATGGCAACTGGAGAGAAGGTTTCTTCATAGTCTATCCCCTCTCTTTGGGTAAACCCTTTTGCCATAAGCCTAGCTTTGTAGGTCTATACCTTTCCAGTTTGGTCTCGTTTTCTCTTGTAGATCCACTTACAATCGATGGGTTTTACCCCTTCTGGTTGTTCTAAGGGATCCCAAACTGAATTGAAGTACATGGACTCCATTTCAAGCTCTATGGCTTTAATCCAATAGTTCTTGTCCACATCTTCCATTGCTTGTTTACAAGTTAATGGATACTTTAATCCATCATTGGATATGATGACTTGAGTTTCAGTTAAACCCATGTGTCGATCAGGTTGTTGCACAAATCTCCCACTACGTTGAGGCACTCTCACTCTTGAGAAGGACGTGGAGTACCAGTTTCATCAACAACTCTAGTTGATTGATTTGTCGTTTCTCTGGTCATTTCATCTATTACTAGCCTATTTCGAGATTGATGATTCTTGATGTGGTCTTTCTCTAAGAAAATTGCATTTGTTGATACAAATACCTTATCTTCCTGAGGATTATAAAAGAAACCACCTTTTGTCTCTTTAGGGTAATCTACAAATAGGCAAACCTTTGAACAATGTTCCAATTTTTAGGATTTTTGTACCAACACATGTGTTGGGCATCTCTGAATTCTGAAGTGATGAAAACTATCTTTACATCCTCTTCATGGTGCGTAAGTTGTTTTAGAAACACTTTTGACATAACCATATTCAATATATACACCAAAGTCTCAACTGCGTGTCCCCAAAAAAGAATTTGGCAACTAGGCATAACTCATCACAGAACGAACCATGTCTAATAAGGTTTTATTTCTCCTTTCTATTAGGTGTTGTGAATTGTGACTGGATTCTGTATTCTATCAAATAGTCTTGGAATTTCAAGTTCATATACACACCACCTTGATCTGATCGAAGTGTTTTAAGCTTTTTACCTAATTTGTTCTCAACCTCTGCCTTATATTCCTTGAACTTTTCAAGTGTATCGAATGTATTAGGTAAATGTAGTAAGACCTTTAATAATTATCCATGAACCTGATGAAATATTCATATCCTCCTCTAGTTTTAACATTCACCGGATCACTAAGGTCCGACGTCTAGGTGATAGACCAGTTTTAAAACCTCACACCTCTCACGTATTGCTTATAAAACTAGTTAACAATGCTCAATTATTCGGTCATAATCCTCAGGTAGGATGTGTTACGTAGACCGTCAACTTAAATACCCCAGCCTTAGACAGGATTATATACCGAATGAGTTTGTAACCATATTTTATAAGATGTTCACCTATTTTAACGATTAAAACAGGTGTTAACCTAAATGAGCATGCATCTTATCTTTGTTATGGATTTTAAATGTCTAACCCAATTTTATAACAACTTACAAAAATCAGACATGCTAAGCATCCATAAACATCAAAGGCATTTAATATAACATTTATATTAAAACATTTGAAACCCTATACATGCATACAATATATTATAACACTTTATTACATACTTTCAATGCATGTAACATGCTTCCTATGGTGGGATTTTAGATCTATATGGCATACTTTATGCACATACAAGATTTATTTAATTATAACATACATCACATGCATAAATAATGAATTGGGTTTTATATCCTAAAACTCGTGGTTTGTAAACAGTAGAACTTATGCTGAAAATCCAATAAGTTGTTATTGAATATATTGTTTTTTAGAAATCCAATAAACCTAAGTCCTTTGACTATTACATGAGTACTTGAACTTTATGTGGAGACATACAAGTGGATCAAGTTCGAGTAAATAGTCAAAATGATCTATAGTATATGAATAAGGTTGGGTGCCTTATTCTGATAACATTATAGATGCAGCCTACTCTGTAGTTGTTACAAAGAGTTGTAAAGTGCTACAGACGAAGCGATCCTAATTCATTCATGTTGGGACATGAGGAGTGGGGTTGTCTTGTGAAAATGTGTTTTGTGCAAGATCGGACCATGAAACCAGTCACTCTTACTTTATAACGTTGTTTACTGTTTAAGACTGACTATTTCAAAGCAATGACCTAGGTAACTTGTCCTTAATCCTGAGCTAATTATGAACTCCTATTTGTTCGAGATTATCCTTTGATCTGCAAACGGTGAGAGTAGACCAACTGTCTTTGCTCAATAAGCTTTCCATTTTGGGGATAAGACCGGATGAATAGCTGGAGACATAGGGTGCAAGACGAAATTCACTCCTATGTGATTAGGGTTAGTAGAGAGGTTGTTCCCTTCAAATGTTGATTCTGAGTCTTGTACAAGAGACTTCACCCTCTCATTGGCTTGAGAGAGATTCGATTTGTTGAAAGGATCACAAGTCAATTGTTCATTAGGGGATCAGTGGGACTTAAGGAACAAGAGGTAATTTCAGGGGTAAAACAGAGATTCGACCCAGTTGTTATAACGAACAACTTGTGAATGGTGAACTTACAAATCATGGTTATATCAAGTGGACATAATATATCTACAGTGAGGGGATTCAGCGATGGGCTTTAGTGGAATCACCCATTAGTTAACGAATGGGGGTTAGATCGGTCTAATGAGATTAGCCGATTAATCCGGATCGTTGGAGTCCATGATTTGTAGGTCTGCGAGATCTCCCTACTAGCTCGTAAATGGATTAGCTCTAGAATAGCGTGATAAGTTAATTTGAAGTGTTCAAATTAGAATTAAATAAATTTGGAGAAATAATATTTAAATATGATTTAAATATTTGAAGATGAAATTGTGTAAAAATTAATTTAATATTTGATATTAAATTAATTAGAATTATTAAAATTGTTTAAAGAATTATTTATTAATTTTATTAAGAAAATTAAATTATGAAATTAATTTTTTAAAATTAATAATATTTTCAATTTTATTAAAAGAATTGATTTATGAAAACAATTATCAAAATTGAAAAAGAAGCATTTTCCATTCACTTCATGAAGTAGCTCACGAACAACCCACTTCTTCAACCTTCATTAACTCCAAACATGAGCTGCATCTCATGCAACAAATATATTTGCATGAGTGTCTACAATATAATGAAGAGATTGGAATGTTTTGAAGCATTGCAACCGATCAAATTTTTCTGAAAAATTCAAGAGAAGAATTTGTTCTTCCATGGGGTTTTTGCAATGAGCTTATTTCCAAATTCTAATGTTTCCAGCTTATTTTGAGTCCCACAAGTCAATCTAGAGCACCAAGAGGATAGTAGAGAAGATCTTGGGTTGGTCTATAACAAGATTCATAGGAGATTTGTAGTTGGGTTCAAGCTTAGAGGAAGTTTTTCAAAGGTATGTCACAAAACCCATTTATTTATGTTGAAGCATGCTTTCATTTCTGCCAAAATTAATGAATTAGAGTGCTTATGGATCCTGGTTTCTTCCGTTATGTTATGGTATGTACCAACAACATAGGCTAATATGGTTTTAGTTTTGGCATTATCAAGCAAACAAAAGTCTAATTATTACAAAATTCAGCAAAAATCGGCTCCAAAATGCTTCTAAATTGCTTGAACCACCATGAACTAAACCCCAATCTCTCGAACCGGACCTCCAATGTTCAAAGTGGGCAAAATTGGGCAAAAACCATCGAGTACCATCAAGCATCGAGTATGCCATTAAGCATCGAGTATGCTCTCAAGCATCGAATATTTCGCAAAATAGCATCGAGTTCCACATCAAGTATTTCACAAAATACCATCGAGTTGCAATAAGTACCTTCAATTATGGCATCGTGCATCGAGTATTTCAAAAAATACAAACAAATTGCATGAGTACCATTGATTATGGCATCGTGCATCTAGTATTTCATGAAATACCATCGAGTATGCCATCGAGTATTCCAGTAAGCATCGAGTATGTAGCAGTGGTTTGAATTTCCAGTTCCTGTTGCTCGACCTTCTTTACTTCTTTCTTCAATTACATCCTAATTGCAACTTTAATGACTCCAAAAGAATTACAGACACTTAAACACACATTAAGGGTCATAAAACAAGAGCCAATTACAAGAGTTACAACATAATTGAAAAGAAAACAATATCAAAACTCAGAAAAACCATATCAGTTCATCATTTTCATACAACTTATGAAAAACAACCACTAAGCCAAAATTAAACCGAATTGAATGCTTAAATGATGTTTTGATACCAATTGTTGGAATACAGAAACAAGCAACGGAAGAAAACAGGATCATTAAGTATTCTAATTCTATAATTTTAACATCAAAATAAGCATGTTCTTAAGTAATTTAGAAGGTTTCAACACATACCTTTGATATCCTTCGATACAAGCTGCTCCTCACGAATTCTCCCCTCCCAATCTTTAGTGAACCACCAAGAGATCTTCTCTACTTTTCTCAACCGTGAATTGAGTGGTAGAACTCACAAATGGAGTGAATTTGTGAAAGGAAAGGGATGAGTTTTCAAATGAAGGAGAAGAACTCAACTGGAACATTTCCCTCTAGTTCTTCAATACTTCACTCACCGAATTCACACAAATTTGAGTGGTTTTATCTTCAACTACATGCAGGCATCAGTGAATTCAGTCAAAGACACCTCAAAACTTGAAGATTAAATTAGGATAATTGTGTGAATTATAGAGTTCGACCTACAAGTTGGTGGAACATTGGATTTTTCTACTAATTGGAAAATTCTAAATTTCAAATATAATTTGAATTCCAATTTCAATTAATTCAAAATTAATTTAAATCAAAATTTAAAAATTTGATTTCTTAAATTGAATTAAATTTAAAAAATGATTTTAATCAATTAAATATATTTAATTAATTAAATAATAATCCAATATCAAATATTAAATTAATTACATACCTAATTTTAAACATGAATATTATTCATGTAATTAATATTTAAATCAATATTTAAATATTATAAACTCTCCAATTTCGTTTAATTTTGATAAATTAAATGCAATTAATTATATCGAATATAATTATATAAACCCTAATTTGAATTTGAATTATTGAAATTCAAATCCTAAATTCAATTTAAACACTTCAAATTGATATTATTCCAAATTCATTCAATTTGCTAATTCAAGGTGTTCATGTTTTACGAGCTAGTAGAGGGACCTTATGGACCTAAAGATTATGAGCTCCAACGATTTGAAATTAATTGGCTAAAACTCTTTAGACTGAATTAATCAATATTCATTAACTATCCAGCCATACCACTATAGCTCGATAGTTGCACTTTCCTCACTGTAGATATACTTGTGTCCACTATATTTAACCATAATCAGTAAGTCGACCATTCACAGGCTGTTCGTAATAACGGTTGGGTCTAATGTTGTTTTACCCCAAAAATTACATCTTGCTCCTTAAGTTCCACTGATCCTTTAACGAACAATTGGTTTGTGATTCAATCGCTAAACTGGATCCCTCTCAAGTCAATGACAGGGTGGGGCTTTTTGTTCAAGACTTGGATTCAGCACTCGAGAGGACGACCTTCCTGCTATCTCTTAAATCAGGTAGGCGTGAATTCTATTTTGCAAAACTATGTCCCCAGCTATCTATCCGATCTTATCCCAAAATGGGAAGCTTATTGAGCATTGATGTTGAACTAGTCTCACCTATGCAAATCAAAGGATAATCTCGAGCAAACAGGAGTTCATAATTAGCTCAAGATTAAGATCGAGTTACCTAGGTAATCTAAGCAAAATTGTCAATCTTAAACAGTAAACAGCATTATAAAGTAAGAGTGACTTATTTCTTGGTCTGATCTTACGCAAACTCATTGTATAGGATGCCCCCACTCCTCATGTCAATACATGAACGAATCAGGATCACTTCGTTCATAGCAACTTACAATAAATTGTAACAACTACTGAGTGGGCCACATCCGATATTGTTACCAGAATAAGGCATCCAACCTTATTTGTATACTATAGATCATTTTGACTATTTACTCGAACCTATGTGTCCACATAAAGTTCAAGTATTCATATAATAGCCATGGATCTTAGTTTATAGGATTTAGTCTTTACAAGTACAATTTACAAATTCAATAACAATTTATTGAAGAAATATTTAAATAACATCTTTATTGATAATAGAAAATGTTTAACTCTACAAACTACGAGTTTTAGGACATACAACCCAACACATATAACCTATAGATTTTATATTGCATCGCATACAATATAACCTATAGTTTATTTTCTCTCTTATATGACATCTAATATAGATTACATTTATATTAAATTTAACAATTATGAATCTAATTCATATTAATAATATTTGAATCTCATTCAAATATTTATATCCTCTCAATTAATCTATAATGTATCAAATACATTATAATAATTATATCACATATGATTAAAATAACTTAATTATATCATATATAATTAAATCCCTCTATTAATTTGAACAATTTAAATTAATCCAAAATCTAATTCTTAATTAATCCAATTGATCTACCAAGGGGGCCTCAATGACATGTAACTTGAAGCTCCAACGGTACAAGAGTAATTAATCAAACTCTTTATATAAATTATTCACCATCCGTTAACTGTCGGGCACTCCATTAAAGACCGATAGCTGCACTCTTCGCATTACAGATATATTTTTGTGTCCATTGGGCAAAACCAATCAATAGTACGATGACCCTTCAATAATTGCTCGTAAGTACAGGTAGGCGAAATTACCGTTTTTCCCCTGTAGTTATATCTACCTTCTTAAGTACCATTGATTTCTCTAGTGAACAATAGATCGTAGTCCAACTATGACTAAACCCCTCTCGAACTAGAAAAGGGTGTAGCGCCACATTGTTCAAGCTTCGGAATTAGCTCTTAAAAGAGCAATTTATCTACTTACCCCGACCTCAAAGAAGGAGTGAATTCTTTCGTGTGTAGTTGTGTTCCCAGCTCCTCAATCAGATGAATCCCTAAAATGGTAGATTTGTTGAGTCGACGATCTGGCCACTCTCACCCATACAAATCAAAGAACTGCCTTCATAGGCAGGAGTTCACAACTCACTCAGTATTCAGGTCATGTTACCTATGGTCATTCTGGTGAAATGTAAGTCTCTATTATGAACGGTGTTATATAATGAGATTAAACATTTCGTGGTCTGGTCTTATACAAACTCCTTTGTATATAATATCCCCGCTCACATATCTATACATGAATTATCAGGATCGAATCATTTTTAGTACTTTACAACCATTGTAACACCTTCAAAGTGGGCCATACTCGTAGTGTCACCAGGATAAGATACCTATCCACCTACTACAGACCATTGAGGTTATCACTTAAACATGAACTACCCATATGTCTCTACATACATGTTTAAATTACAAGATAATCTTGGATGTTAGTTTATTGGTTTATAGTTAATACAATAAAAAATATGGAATAAAATATCATTTATTTTATTAAATAGACAATGAGTTTGTTCAATACCTTTACAAACTATAGGACCCTACGAAATTTAGGGCATCAACCCCAACACTCATTAACATCAATCTAATCCACAGCGCTCACCATAGCCCTAGTTGTAAGTCTTTATTTCATGATAAATCTATGAAAGGAAAATCATGAAAATGCACTCAAAAAGTAGAATAATGTTGGAAATTGATATCCTTAACTCGTGTTATCACACCCCTTCCCAGACTTACCTCTTTTACCTAGAAGTAGGCATGAAGACAACAATCCATCCTTTTGTGATACCTATTGTCCACCTTGACCTGTTTTAACCAACACTTCTATGACCAATTAACAACTTAACCAAAAATCTTATTTGAACAATACGATTTAATTTTATTAATTAATCAGTAACCAACTACAATGTTTGTACAATTTATTTACATACTTCATACTCAACTATAAACAATCTGAACCTTAAGATACTGAAATTAACTAGACAAGAATTAATCATGTAGTGTGGCAGATCTCGTCTTTGCATGGCATCTGGAACTCTTCTGCTACCCGGGGGAAAATGAAGGGATTGAATCCTAATACGGAAGCATTTATTTGCTTTTGTTTATTAATTGAAAAGTGAAAGAAATAATTGATTTTACAGAAAACAAGGATTAAGCATGCTTTAAAAAGAATTTATAGAAATTGAGAGAAAATACCTTTTTGAAGAACGATTCTCTAGGAAATTCTCAATCCTTCTTCTCTGTGCAAAAGGCCCAAGCTCACGAATAGATGAACATCACTAGTAGATTACCCAGCTATACTCAAGAAAGATCAATTGAATTGTGGATCCAAATTGACAGGAGTTGAAAATTTTGTGAGAGAAAATTTTCTCTAAGAGATTGAGAGAGTATTGAAAGAAAAGCAGAAAAACTCTCTTCTTGCAGTGTTTCCCTCTCTAAGAGATTGAGAGAGTATTCCAACATTACGTGCGGGGAGTTATCCCCTCACCCACGTATCCACTCTCCTGCAAACTATAGGGGAGTTATTTCCCTTTCTTTTTTATACATTTAAATCATATAAAAATGAAAATTTCTCCCTTAACCTATAGTTTTAATAGGAATCTAATTCATATTAAATTAATATTCAAATCTTATTCAAGTACTATTCTCCCATATCATATAGTTTTAATTATAAATCATATTTATAATTAACTATATACTATATTATATCATTATATATTATACTTTATATTAATTCTTATTAATATAAAATTCCTTAAATAATTTGAACAATTCTAATAATTCTAAAATTAGTTGATCCTTGTTTTATCCTTAGTGAGCTAGTAGGGGACCTAATGGACTTACAGATTAGAAGCTCCAATGATTTGAGATTAAATTAATCAAACTCTTTAATTAATATAATCAACATTCATTAATTATTGGTCACTCTTCTAAAGACCCACAATTGCACTTTTCGCAGTATAGATATATTTTTATATCCATGGATATAACTAACCATCAATAAGTCGATCCTTAAAAAATTACTCATAAGTCCCATTAATTCTCTATTGAATAATTTGTTTATGGTCCTACGATAAACAAATCCCTCTCGGGCCAATGAGAGGGAGGGGCCCCTTGTTCAAGACCCAGAGTCAGCAGTTAAGGGAGCAATTCATCTACTTTCCCAAAAGATATTAAGGAGAGAATTTCACCGTGTGTAGCTATGTTCTCAGCTCCCTACTCAGAAAAATTTCCAAAATGGTAGGCTTATTGAGTCGGCAACTCAGACCACTCTCACCCATACAAATAAAACGATTTTCCTCATGGACAGAAGTCCATAACTCACTCGAAATTAAGATCGAGTTACTTATGGTCATTCTATGAAATGTTAGTCTCTTCAAATAATAGTGTTATAAAGAGAGATTAATCATTTCTTGGCCTGATCTTATGCAAACTCTTTATACAAGATACCTCCAGTCATATGACTCCACATGAATGATTTTGATCAAATAGTTTGTAACAGTTACAACTCTTGTAACATTTACAAAGTGTGTTGTATCGTAGCGTCCTCAGGATAAGGAACCAAACCTTGTCCATATATAGTAGAGCTTTTAGGTTATTACTCAAATACAATCCACTTGTTTGTCTATCACATACTGTTGAAGTTACATTAAATAATCTTTGATCTTAGTTTATTGGATTAAGTTAATGTGTTTTAAATGACAAATAAAATAATTCTTATTTTATTAAATAAATAATTCATTATTTACAAACTACAAACTACGAGGCTGGCAAGATTTAGGGTACTAATCCCAACAAAAAAATAAAACAAAAAAGAATGAGCTGAGAAGTCCAATGAGTAGTGTTTTTAACATAACATAAGGTTTTTCCTTGGAAAACATTTTAAAGAAGCCGTTTAAAAAATTAAAGTACAACAAGATATTGGGATATCCAAACCAATTCTAAAATATGAATACATTGGAAAAATACTTGAAATAAATGGAAATAGCATGATTCAAGTTTCTGTCAATTATTTTCATAGTTAAAATCCACATAAATTCATCAAAATCCGGAACACCAAACCTTGTACCTAATACAACTTGTCTTATGTTCACATGTCGACACTATCGTGTTAGACATGCTGGAGACACGCCAACAACAACTAGGGTACAATATCTAATATCCAATAGTTTGAAATCCATTCTCATTAAATCACATAAAAAACATAAGTTTCCAATAACTAAAATGACACAAGTGATTTGGAAGTACCAAGAGCTTCTTTCTGCCTTTTTTATGCACAGCCTGTAGTGTCAGCACCTATTCCCATCTCTTTTGACCTAGTTGCACCATGCTCATCCCCTTTCCAATTCCTACTTGAAGTGTCCTCAACTCTCATTTATGCCTTCCACCTCCTACTTCCCATAGATTAAGTGTAAGGTTGGCAACGGGGTCGAGCCGGAGCGGGAGAGGGGACTCCCCATCCCCGTCCCCCTCTCCACCAATTGAAGACAGGAATGGAGACAGGATTCCCCGCCGAGGAAACGGGTCCCCATAGGGACCCATCCCCAGCTTCTATAAATATATTTAATTGTATATATATATATATATATATATATATATATATTAAAAATTTTAATCGGGGACGGGGACGGGTGGTGATACCTTTCCCATCCCCGATCGGGATCCGGTTAGGATCTCCATCCCCGATCAAACCGGAGAACGGGGCGGAGACCTGACCTCGTGAGAATTTTTGCCAACCCTAGTTAAGTGTCTTCCACCTAAAACAACCTTACTTCCACACGTATCCAATCGTAGCCACCTCCACCTCTCTCATGCAAGGCTTTAGCCAATTCTCTCTACCTCCTACTTCGCTCATGTGTGAGGTGTCTCACCCAAATTAATCCCTTGTCTACCATCCACCTCATGCTTTAACAAAAACGTGGCTCCTCCCCAATTTCCACCCTTTACTTCCCTTTGATAAATTTTAAGAAAAAATTTCTTAAATAATTTATTCATTCCACCAACTTCTCTTCTAACTAAATTCCATAATTTTCCAACCCTTCGTATTTCATACTTAGTCTTGATTGTTGCCCTATTTTTGTTAACCAATTCTTTCACTAATTTTTCCTAATTAATTCAATTAATCCAACTTCTAAGATCCAAATCTTCCCATCTTTTGTCCTTACATAATTAATTCAACCCAATTTCTAACTTTATTTGAGTGAAATCTTAAGTGTAATTAATTAGGAAAAGAAGGCTTACATGCGCACTTCCAATCTGTTCCTCTCGAATCAGAAGAGCTTTATCAAATAACCAGGGTGTCTAAGGTGCATAAAAAATCCTCCCGACCAAGTTAATTTGCACCTGGTCGACAACACCCAAAAATTGGATTCATCATTGCCCGAAATATTTCAGTTTTCACTGTCTTCTTTGCCATTAGTTTTCCCACCAGCGCCATCTCCATCTACAGCTTATTCGTTAAATCAAGATCATCATCTTCAAACACGAACACAACTTTTGTAGAATCCCACAATCACATCCTCTCCACTAATTTTAGCAAAAAAAAACAAAAAAAAAAAAAGAAAAGGGTCTAGATTGAAATAGCCCCTCGTTGGAGAACTAAATTCACCACCGTCTTTCTAAAGCTTCTTGTAGATTATTTATGACATTGATAAAATGAGTATGAGCAATGTTGTTATTACTATTATTATATCTTGAGAGTAGAAAAAATGATAAAACTCAAGTTCACATAACAATATAGTATCAATTAAAATAGTATATAGAAATTATTTAAAATAAATAATAAACTTAAAGAACAAAAAGAAATAAATAAAACAAGTACCTACGATTCGTTAATGTATATATACACATACGTACATACAATTTAAGGGGCGGTCATGTCCCTACATCTACATCGCTAAATTTTGTCCCTATTAAATTGTAATTTAACATTTTTAACTACTTTTTAGTAAAATTATTGTTTTTATATATATATATATATAAAGAAAACTAAATTAGTGTACTCTCACATATGATTCAATCCAAATGTGTAGTTCTAAATTGTCATACCTAATTTATTATAACAAATTAGTAAATATTATAAATTTCATTTTAGTTCTCGAAAAATAACTGTCACATGTTGTTTTTTTTTTTTTTAATTTTCAACCATAGATAGAGGTAGAAAATTGAAATAATGGCATTTTGATCGATACTATAACATCATAATTAGTTGTGTACAATTTAGCAAAATTTTGATGTTCTAGATGAGTGAAAATGACATCATACAAACTTTAATGAATTGATGGGACAAATAGGATGAAACTTTTTTATTACACATAATGATGGAATTAAAACTAAAGTTGAAAGCTAAAGGAAGGAGGATAAAAATGTAATTTAAATGCATTTATTTGTTTTAGAGCAATGATTGGATTATAATTCCACGTGTTAAATTAGTGGAGTGGAGAAATAGGATAATAAGAAAATAATAATAATACAAATTATGTTTATTTTTTTTCCTTTGAGAAAATAAAATTACAAAAAATGTGACAAATGCTATTTTGAGCATATTGATTAGGGTGTAGACTTATGTTTTGGAAAAGGGACAAGTGGGTCAAGTGCACCACATAATGCGACCAGCAATAATAATTATTTATTTATTTCCTTTTCCTTGAAATGTAAATTATCATTTTCCAGGTTCAATTAATCTAAACCGTGTGGAATTCCAAAAAGAAAAAGAACAGGAAAAAGAAAAAGAAAAGACGTGGACGTTGTTTATATTTTTCTTTTCAATAAGCATTTGAACCTTTTATAATAAAAAGAATGATTGAAAATTATTTTAAATAGTAAAATTGTTAAAAATATTTATAAATAATAATAAAATATCACAATTTATCTATAATAGATCATAATCCATTGTGATAGACCACTATCTATTTCTATCATGACAGATAAACATAGATAGTCTATTGCGATCTATCGAAGATAGACAATGAAATTTTGTTATATTTATAAATATTTTAGTTGATTTTTCAATATTTGAAAACAATTCAAAATTGAATCTATTAGTTTCTTTTATTTTATTATTTATTTTTAGAAATATATTCCAAATTCAAATCAAATTGAGAAAAAAAATGTGTGGTAGTTTTCAAAAAAAAAAAAATTGACTTATCTATATGATCATAAAGAATTTAAATATCTACGCAAAAATGATAATAAAAAACTTGTGAACAAATAAATGCAATTTTTAAAAATTCGAAGCTAAAAATTAAATGATCGTTTTATTTTAAGGGAAATTTTCACAAATAAAAAAAATTAAATCATTTATAAAAATAATAAAAAAAAATAAGAAAGATTAAAATTTTTCTATTTTGTGTAAATAATTTTTTTTTTATTTTTAAAAATCTCCCTCGTTTTAATTCTATTATAACTTTAATATTTTAATGTTTGATTATTACTTTTTTTTTTCTTTTGTCTTGCTAGTTGCTAATTAATTTTTCATTAAATTACCTACCAGCTTCAAATTTTCTACCACGTGAAAAATTTTAAAAATAAATAAATAAATAAATAAATAACAATGCCTTCAAGATTGGAAAAAGAATTGTTTATATATATACATATATATATTATGTTTTTTATTGGATGGTCTATTTAATTAAAAACTAAAACTACTTCCCTTTTAAGGGTTTTTAATATAATTTCGTTAAGGCTTTTTAATATATATACACGCATTGGATAAGGAATGTTTTTATTTATTTATTTTTTTAGTTTTTATTTATTTATTTATTTTAAGAGAGATATAAGCAAATGACTAATCACCTTTTTTGAAGGGCATTGAGGTGATGGATTATCACAGATTTCTTGATCCTCAATTCATATAAATGTTAGTTAAAGGTAAGTTCTTGTTCATAATTGACTAATCATTTACTAACATTATTTATGAAATTTACACCCCCACCTTGGCATGCGCACATTATATATTTTTTCTTTTACATTTTTTTTTTAAAAAAATATTTCTTTTACATGAGGTTGATGTAAACCTCTATCATTTTAACGTGGATTATAATGTCTTAACTACCTATGCTTCAATATGCACATAACTCACCTAATTTAAACATATACCTTTGATCAAAAAGTGAGGACAAAATATCATTGCTTTGAAGCAATATTATCTTAGGTAATCTCTTGAAAAATTTTCTAAGAAACATATGAGTGAAGACAAAAGATGCTGAAAGGATTTGTACTGGTTTGTAAAATTAATTTTCACTTTTAGAATAAGCAATTCAAGACAGGTAGATAGGTAAAAATAGATTGTTAATGAACGAGAGTAAATAGAGGAAAATATGAAATTTTCAACACATAATCGACTACTTCAAAAAATTAATGTAATCGGTTATATTTAAAAAATACAATGTAACTTTAGCTATCAAGTCCAAATTCTTAAAAAATAAATCATGTCGATATTTAGGGATCATTTTTTTTTTAGGAAGTAGATAACCAGAATTTTAGATGTCCGGAATTATAAATATTAGAAATTATAAATGTCCGACATCTTTAAATTACCATATTTGTTTTGTAGTAATATTTTGTAGATACCTGGAAATATTTTGATGACTGCGTTTGTTCCGTAGGATTTGTACTCAGTAATATCTTAAGTTTACATAATATTAAAAAAAATGCATTTACAACTGTTTATTAATTTATAATTAATTTGATATAATTTGAACTTATATAATATATATTTGTTTTTATCAATTTGAATTTCTTTTAGAATTTATATTATTTTTATATGTTATTTTTCTCAAGAAAATAATATATCATAATTGAAGATTTTTTATAAAATAAATATTTTTTTAAATTTAAATTTAAATATATTGCTAAAAAATAATAAGAATTATGATTTAACTAAAAATATAAGATATATATGGTTGACAATATGTATAATGCAAACAGAGATTAATATATATATATATATATAAAAAAAAATTAAAAAGAATGACAAAAATGGGAAACGGAGATGCCCTCAATTCGAGAATCTGGAAAACCCATCTTTCAGGAGCATCCAAAACTGTCTAAATATTGGATGCCCGAAAATCTTCAGATGTTGAGACATCTTATTATAATGCAAAACAAATACGGTCATCCAGATGCCCACTCCATGAGAACCAAGAATACCGACGAAACAAAAGGTCCGTCATTAGTTATCTAAAGTATTAAAAAAATGTTAGTCTTGTAATAATTTTTTAACCTAATTAATATGGATAAAGGACCTACATAAGTGAGTGAAATATTAAGTCATAGAATCTAAAATAAATTCAATTTAAGATTAAAAATTTGAAATTTATGAACATAGATAGATTATTTATGAACATTGATAAAACGAGTATAAGCAATGCTATTATTACTAGAATTATAACTTGGAAGTAGAAAAAATTGTAAAACCCAAGTTCACACAACAATATTGTATCAATTAAAACATACTCTACATTGTGTTAAAAAAAATAAATAAAATACTATATAAGAATGTTTTGTTTACCTCACTAAGCAAAAATATCCTAATTTATTAAGAAAATTTATTCTATAAAAGTTCTTACTTTCTATTTTTTCAAGTTTATAGAAAAGCTTTACAAAGGCTATTGTTTAGTCTAATTTTGTTATAAATTTATTATTTTTATCATTTTTTTATGTGAAAATTTTTTTAGAGGTTATACTTACTTGCTCCCTATTTCTTAAGTATTTAAGCTCAAATTATACTTTATAATAGTCAATGATTGTAAATGAACAATTAATTTGTTTAATAAACCATACACATAACTTGTATTTCCGTTTAAAGATTATATTAAAAAAACCATGTTTTTAAGTATAGTGCTTTACAGACACCTTGAAAGAAGAACATTTTTTTTTTTTTTTATAGATTTCTTCTTCTTTTGGAACACATAAAAACCATAGGCAGACATCATCATACAAATTAGATATTGTGGCTCCCACCTCCAAAATTTTAGTTTGTATCTTTGTTTTAAGCCAATGCATCCTGTTTTTAAAATAATAATAATAAAATAATTCAATTTAAAAAAAAAAAATTGCTATGCAAAAATTTTAATAGCAATGTTTAGGTACAGCTTAGTTGACTCCGAGTTTAAAATGGTTGATATCGATAGAAATATCGAAATCTTGATTTTACAAAAATTTTGATAAAATATCAATTTCGTCATGGATTGTGAACAAAACCATTTTTTTTTCTTGTTTTAGATTATAACCCTTTTGTGGATATCTGATTTCCCTTCATGGATTGTGAACAAAACCATCAAAAATATCATTTTCAATGTAGTTGAATTGGCTTTAATTTTAATTGATTGGACAATTAATTTTTAGAAAATATAGTTTTTTAAATTTTTTCATATGTTTTCAAAAAAATAAAATCTCATATATATATATATAGATATATATATATATATAAATCAATATATGAATGTATATAGATATCTAGTCAGATCAAAGTGAATTTAGTTCAACGATAATTAACATACTCTCTCTTGGATCAAAAGTTCAATTCTTCATTCTCACAATACTAAACATACAAGAAAGAGTTTAAAAGTTAGTTTCAATCCTAAAATTTATATTCATACTCTTTTTTTTTTTTTTTTAACAATATGTGAGGTGAGGAAATCAAATCTCTGACGTTGAGGTCGATAGTACAAATATCATGTCAGTTGAATTATGCTCGTTTTGAAAGATATAATAATTGCAAGAAACAAATTTACAACAAAACTTTTCACATTTGACAATTATAAACACATACTCTAATTTATTTTAGTTTCCTAATTAATATTTAAACAATTTATTTTGCTTTTATAAAGGAAGAAAATAATTAAACTTGACATGCAAGTTGGATCACGATCGAAATAGACAAGAAAATAGACAAGAAATTGTCATATTAAATACATACATGGTAACTCATACTTATAAATTTGAACTTTTTTCCCTGTGGGACAATAAGTTTGAATATATATTTTTTAGGGATAAAAGAGACATTAGGACACTTTGCCATCGAAATCTTAAAGAAAAATAAAAATACGAGGTTGAATTGTAGAAGAAGCATAGAAAAACAATTATTTAAAAAATAAAAAGAAAGAAAATTTTGTTGCTTATTCTTTATATATGTTTCATAAATTTTTGTCCAAGATAATGAAAATATCAATATCGATTTACCTCCACATCGATGTCAAATTAATAAAAAGATAGAAATGTCAATTACAAAAAAAAAAAAATGAATTTTAGATTTATGTGCATAGAAAAAGAAGTGAGATTTTCAAAAATAGAAAGATAAAGAAAACTATTTACATAAAATAACAAAATTTTAATCTTGTTTAATAGATTCACCTAGTGTGATGTCACGTTATGATAAATAAACAAATATTTTATTGAAAATAAATGTATTAGAGCAAGTCATATAGAGCAATAATTAACCTTTCAAAAAAAAAAAAATTGAGAGCAATGGTCAAAGCCTAGCTTTGCAAAGTCCTCTATTATATTTATATATTTATATATAATATATATACACATGATGTCATTATTAAGTTAGGGAAATTACATCATCGACTTCCTAATGTATGTATTTAAGAATAAGAATCTATGGAAGTGCAATTTGATTGTTATGGTTGCTAGTGATCAAATTGATTTTTTCATTTATAAGAATTTCCCAATATATATTTCTTTTCTATATAATAATTAGTGATATTACTAAAAGTCTAAAATGTTGAAATTTCATGGTTAAGAAAGAAAATCGGATTCCATTGTCAATGATGAAGAGGGTGTAGTTTTCTGTTTTCTTTTTCTAAATAATTACTAAAATAACAAATTTGATGAGACAGAATCCATGAAAAGTCTATCATGTTAAAAGTTGCAAATGTAGTGTGCTATTTCTCAGAAGATTGCAGTCATATTCGTTTTATTATATTTATTTATTTCTAAAGGGTTCGTTTTAATTGGAAATAATACTAAATATGTATAAAGATTCTTTAATTTGGTAAATTAATTATTAACTTCAATTAGTCAAGACATTATAATCTTAATGGAGGAGCTACAAGGTGTATTGTCCCATGCACATCCCCATCTCCCTACTTGTTTCTATTGGTTGCAGAAGGCCTATCTTCTCTATTGAATTCTCAGCATCCTTTGAGCCATCTCTCGGGTGTATCTCTCAACCCTTACTGTCCTACCATTTCTCATCTTCTTTTTGTGGATGGCAATTTGATTTTTTCTGAGCTAATGACCAAGAATTTTCTCTTTTGAAGTATATTCTTCAGAACTACGAGGATACTTTTGGAGCATCTATTAACTAATCCATGGAAGAGAGTTTTTTTTTCAACTGGAGGCAAGAAGATTCTTATCAAGAGTGTTGGTCAAGTAATTTTGATGTATGGTATGAGCATCTTTAAGCTTCTCAAACAATTATGCTCTTGAAGGCTTGATAGGAAACAAAACAATCAATCCAGTGGATCTTTCTTTTGTTTCCTATCAAGCCCCACCAAAACAATCTCCAGAGCGATCAATCCATTATTAGACGTTGGTCGCAAAACATGTCTGGAGATTGTTTCGGTGGGGCTTGATAGGAAACAAAATGGATTGATCGCTGCTTCATGGAGTTCTTCACCTTCACTGACAGAATTAGGCATAGTTATTGATAGCATAAAAAATGTGCAATCTAGTTCCGCTTAATTTGGGATTGTTCTTATATTTTATATGTTTATTTGGCTATTTTATAGATTTTCAGTACTTAGAGATAGAACAGGGCATTAGTGACAAAATGGAGCTTAATTGCATCAATCGGAAAAGAGAAGGTCAAAATGACCAAAATGTTCTTGGAGGCGCATTGCATATCACAGTGGCACTAGCGCCCAACACTTTTTCTAGTAGCACCGAATTTGGTGCATGCCACAATGCTCTGAACTCCAAACGCGTGAGGATTTTCATCAGTGCCGCGATGCTATCACCATGTTATAAATATTATTTTTAGCCACCTAGGTAAAAGGATAGGAGAGATTAGTAGATTTTTACACTATTAGGCTCGGTTTTGGACATTCTTGATCGAAACCCATGACATTTCTTCATGTCTTGCTCTGTAATCTTTATTTTGGTATCGGGATTCATGTATTGATGAACGACTAAAGGCCTAAACGTCGTTTTGAGGTTTGTTGGGCACTTTTCAATGGTTTAATGAGATCTTTTTTGTGTTCTCTGTTTATGTTTGTTTTCTTTTTCTTGATTTAATTTCTAGGATGAGCATGCTTGAAGATTTACTTGACAACTAAATCGTTAATACTTATATGTTCATTTTCCCCACGCTATGTATATTGTAGATATCCGTAATTGTATCGATAGCATGCTTAATTTGAGTAGCAATAGGTTTTAGTTATAGTTATGGTTTTGATTGCTAGCTTTACTAGGATCACCCAATAACAAAAGATAATGAAACATAAAGAATAGAAATGCAATAGATTAGATTTGACCAATTTAATCTAATATTCTAATCAATCTGAGTGCTTAATGATTAGCTAAGTGAATAGGCTTGTGTGACAACACTTAGTTAATTTAAGAATTGACATCTGCATTGATTTTCCTTAGGGAGTTTGTCTGACTTTTTCAGACATTCGATTAGGCTTGATAATTAGATAATCCATGAACCTTATATGATAATCAATGAATTAATCCATACAAAGTCCAACAACCTCTAAATCAGCGAAGGTAATCTCGTGTATCTCTCTCTGAATCTATTTTATTTCTTGCACTTTAATTTCATGTAATTTAGTTTTGTTGTCAACTCACTCTTAATTTACTACTTTCCAAAGATTAATATATTAGGCTCTCTATGGTTCAACTTGATCTTGCCACTATGACTACTTATTAGTTATAGTGCTTATGAAAATAAATATTATTTTATTACTAGAAAGTCTCAACAATTTCTCTCCATCAAATTGGTGTCGTTGTCGAGGACCAATTGATTTCTCTTTGTTAAAGTTATCTTGTAAACTTTAAAAACCACAAAAATATTTTCCTTTTTCTTATGTCTACATGTTTATTATGACAAATGAACCATGCATCTATTATGTGCTTCATGTGAAGCAAGCCGTTCAACAGGAAGAAGAAAAGGTAAGGGGAATTTGTTAGCTTAGAAGTCAAGTATCTGAACAACCTATTTTATTCGATATTTGTCTACTAAGAAATTGCAAAATTTTGAGACATATAGAGTATGTTTGCTTCGAGGTCACACTTTTGAAGCATGTCTTTAGTTGTCGTGTGGTCTAGTGCGTGATGCCTATTCCCATTGGGAGTTGTCTCGCTCGGTCTTGATGTTGATGCATGTTTCTTCCACCCACTCAGATAAGTCTCTAGAGCAACTGGTTATGGATCTTTCTAACAACTCTTATGAGTTTTCGCAACAACAGCATAAGCAACAGAAGTTCTTAAGCTTCCAGCACGATAGTCGCTATTCTGATCTGAGACCAGAACTGATCTTCAGATTTTGAGTGACCTTGTCACTCAGGTTGCTGAATTAGTTAGGAGGCTAAATAAGCCCTTGTTGCTATCGTCCTCTGAAACTACTAAGTTGTGTAGCAGTGAGGTAGCTAGCATCGACTGCCAAGTTGAGCAACCGACTTCTCAAACTACAGGCCAAGGTAAGATGATGGAGAATTTTATAATTTCTGAACTTGCTAATTTTTCTTCTCAGTGTCTACAAAGAATCCCTTGAGTCTCACTTGGAGACCGGTTTACAAGTGGTGGATGACCCAGTTGTCTAGCTTGCAAGTTCTTTACTGACACAAGAGAGTCTACCAAAGCTACCCATTTTCTGTGCCACTGAGGTAGAGTTTCTTAAGGGATTTTATTCATCAAGCGACGACAAGGATGCATACCTTTCACCATGACCTGAACAAGTATATGAGGTTAAGTATGAACTCAAGCTTCATCTCAAGTAATCCCAGATGATAGAGTTAGAGCCTATAAAGCCTGGTTCTATTCTTCCCTCTGGCATTTCTTTTATTTTCGAATATTACTCATCTCATCCTCACAAGTTTGAGTCTTTATTTTTAGTTGAGTCAGTCGAGTATGTTTTTATTTTTCCAAAAACACAAAAATTCCAAAATATTTCTGACTCTAGAGCCCTTGAACGCTTTAAAAGCTCACTTCCCTTAAGCAACTTCGTAGATTCAAGGAAGAAAGGGCCCCGAAAATATGAGAACTTTTCCGTATCCTAACAGAAAAATAACATCGATCAATCGACGTTAAAAATTTACGCTTCTTGGAAGCAACTGGGTGACAAATTTTTTGTTGCTTTCTTTTCTTTTATTTCTTTTTAGCTTGGCTTTTTGTTTTTCTTTTGTAGGCCGCTCTTTTGCCTAGAAGAAAATGAATATCATATGAAGTTGCGAGCTCTCTTACCACCACCCATGCACGTAAACATTATCAGGAGGTTTTTTGTTCCCTTGCTTTGATTTCTTATATGTCTTGATTAGAGATACATTGGGGACAATGTATCATTTTAAGTTAGGGGTAGGGTATATCTATGTTCTTCTGGCTGAAGCCCTTAAGCATCTGAGCTCGGGCTATTTTTTTTATGTGCTTAATTGTACGTTTGCTAATTTTAATTGGTTCGTTATTATGACTAGTCTATGACACACTCCCTTATGATTTTTCTTGTATAACATGATGTTTGAAATAAGTAGTCATGATTTTTAGCCCTTTTCAAAACTTTTTCTTACTTTTCATGCATGCTTAAGTTCTTTGTCTGCTTATATTAGGTCATGCATGCTTAGAATTGTATTACTTAGCTTATTTTTTTGTTGTCACCCCGATAGGCTTGACTGGATTGATAATGTCTTGTATGATACGTTGTAATGTAATACTGAGAGTAAAAATGATTTATATATCTGTTTTAAAAAAATTGCAAATAAAAAAGTATTGCAATACAAAGAAAATATCATGAAAAGAAAAAGAAAATGAACTTGTAATGTTATACATGACCAGGAGTAGAAAGAGCTACCTTTACTGTGATTAGTTAGGACACTCACGAGAAAAGAGTGAGTATAGTTCCCTGTAGTGATGTGTGACAGCTAATGCCCCTAGATAAAAAAGATGCAAGTTTAGGATATTCTAGAGTTTAATTTTAAGCACCTCGCACCTCAGTTGACATATTACTGCTGTAAAATAAATCCAAACGGCTACTAGGGTTGTTCATGGGTTGGGTTGGGTTGAAAAACTTTTTAGACCCAACCCAATTGTTTAAGTTATAAATTTTTTCAACTCAAATAACCCTCATTAAAAAATGGATCTAACCCAACCCAACCCTAAAATATTTGGGTTGGGTTGGTTTGGGTTAATCGGGTCATTTATTTAAAATTTTGTTCTAAAAAGAAGCAAAACTTAAATATGTAAAAATTTAATTTAATTATTTTCATATATTGAATTAAGTTTAACGATTCAATTTCAATTTATATAGTGAAAATTTTCTTTCTAAAATGTAAAGAAACTACTTTTAAGAGTTGTTAAAGAATAAATTATTAAAAAATATTATAATTAAATAAAATTAAAATCAGTATATGTATAAATAATTGTGTTATAAGTAATAAAAAAATATATTTTAAAGTTGGTAATATATTCGGGTTGGTTCGGGTTATATTAGATGAACCCATGAACCAACCCAACCCATAAAATGTTCTTTTATTTGAACACAACCCAACCCAAACCGCATGGGTTGGGTTGAGTTGATCGGTTTTTTCAGATCATCGAGTTTTTTCAACACCCCTAACGGCTACTTTTCCTCAAGCCTTATCTAAACAGCTTTTTCTGTTATTTTATAAACATTTTGTAAGCTGATCTTCCTAAATCTGCACACTTATTATGACAAGGAAAAAATATACAACCTAAACTAGTAAAAATTAAGGCTATACTCATTTATAATTTTCCTTCAAGAAAGTTGTCTTCCCGTGGATGTAGGCTCTTCATAGCCAAACCATGTAAAACTCTTCTTCTTCTTTTCCTTCTTCTTTTCTTCTCTTTGTCTTCATCTCACACACACAAAAACCATACAAAGCAATCAGGAAGAAGAAGTTCTTCCTTAATCAGAAAGAACAAAATCGAAGACTGAAAGAGAGAAGAAAGTGAAAGGCAATCATCTTGGTTCAGATCTGATCCCTAAGTGTGTTGTTGCATATCATCTCAGTCATCCATCTATGAAGAGGCATGTGATCGTGGCAAATCATTGTTCACATCTTTCACCAACCTCAATTGATCGAGGAACAAGTCTTGGTCCTTAGTGGGCTGAAGTCGAGATCTTGCAGTAAGGTCATCTTGGGCTTGAAAATCGGGTCCTCCACCTGTAATAACCCAACAAAAGTGGTATCAGAACTTCTTGTAAGCAAGAAAGTAAATCTTGAAAATCAAGATTGGGACCTCTCACCTAATATGGCAGTAGCTAAAGTGGAAATTGAAAAATTTGATGGCAAGGGAGACTTTTGCTCTGTGGAAAGCAAAGATCATAGCTTTACTTGGTCAGCAGAAGGCTCTTAAAGCCCTTTTAAATCCATCAAAGCTCCCAGAAACATGATTGCACAAGAAAAAGAAGATATGGAGTCAATTGCCTATGGAACACTCATCTTAAACTTAAGTGACAGTGTTCTGAGGCAAGTTATTGAAGATGAGACATCATACAAAATAGGGACAAAGCTTGAAGACTTATATGCAAAGAAAGATCTTCCAAATAAAATGTTTCTAAGGGAAAAATTCTTTATCTACAAAATGGATCCATCCAAGCCCTTGTCAGATAATATAGACGATTACAAAAGGCTTGTCTCTGAATTCAGGAGCCTCGGTGAAAAACCTAATGAAGAAAATAAGGCTTTTGTTCTTCTAAACTCTCTACCTGAGGCTTACAGAGAGGTTAAGAATGCAATAAAATATGGCAGGGAATTAGTTACTACAGACAATATTATCTCAGCCATTAAAACCAGAGAAATGGAATTACAGTCCTCTAAAAAGGATCAGCTTAGTGGAGAAGGTCTCTTTGTTAAAAAAAACCTCAGTCAAATAAATGGAAGAATGGAAAACAACAGCAAAATGATGAAAAGAAAGCCAAACAGAAATTGAAATGTAAGTATTGCAAGAAAAAGGGCCATGTTATTCAAGATTATTTTATCTTAAAAGAAAAAATCAAGAGAAAGAAAAAGATGCGAAAGCAAAACAACTTAAAGCATCCGTAGTTGAAGGTGTTGGGGTTGATGCCCTAAATCTCGTAGGTTCCTGTAGTTTGTAAAGATCTATATGAACAAACATTTTGTGATTTGTAATATGAGAAATTTTATTCACTTCAGTCTATAAAATATGAGATATTTTAGCATTAACCACAAACCGATAAACTAATATACTTGGTTATCGTTGTAACTTAAGCATGTATGTGAAGACATACAAGTGGATCGTGCTTTAAGTGATAACCTAAATGGTTTGTAATATATGGATAAATGAGAGAAACCTTATCCTGATAACGTTACAAGTGTGGCCTGCTTTGTAGGTGTTCCAAATGTTGTAAAGTGCTACAAATGGTCTGATCTTGATCATTCGTGTATTAGACATACGAGCGGAGATGCTCTATACAAAGGAGTTTATATAAGACTAGACCATGAAAATGTTTAATCTTGTTATATAACATCGTTCATGACAGAGACTTTCATTTCACTAGGATGACCAAAGTAATATGACTTTAATCCTGAGTGAGTTGTCAACTCCTACCTATGAAGGCAGTCCTTTGATTTGTATGGGTGTGAGTGGCTAGATCGACAACTCAAACCTAGCACTTTGAGGATTTGTCTGATGGAGGAGCTGGGAACTCAGCTACATAAGATGGAATTCACTCTTTTCTAAAAGCAGGGGTAAGTAGATAAATTATTCCCTTAAGGGCTGATTCCGGGACTTGAACAATGTGGCACCACATCTTCTATTGGCCCGAGAAGGGTTTAGTCATAGTGGGACTATGATGTATTATTCATTAGAGGAATCAATGGTACTTAAGGAGTTAGATGTAATTAATGGGGCAAAACAGTAAATTGGCCTAGCTGTACTTACAAGCGATTTGTGAAGGGTCATCATATGTTGATTGGTTATATCCGATGAACACAAAAATATATCTGTAGTGCAAAGAGTACAACTATCGATCTTTAGTGGAGCGCCTGACAATTAACGGATGGTGGATATCATGATTAAAGATTTTAGTCAGTTATTCACTTACCGTTGAAGCTTTAAACTACAGGTCCATAAGGTCCTCTTGGTAGCTCAATGGATTCATGTTGAGAATTAGTTTTTGGGTTAGTTTGAAGTGTTCAAATTAACAAGAGGGAATTTGATTATATATGATATAATTAAATTAATTCAATTATATGTGATATAATTGATATAATGTATTTGATACATTATTATTTAATTGAAGGAATTAATATAAATATGATTTATATTAAATGCCATAAAGGAGAAAAAGAACTATGGTTTATATGTTGCATATGATGTGATATTAAAACTATAGGTTATAAATATAATATGATAAATTATTTATTTTATTTATTTATAATAAATTAATTATGAGATAATTGATTTTTGATTTTCTCCAAATAACTACTTTAGTGGGAGGTTTTAATCGGTTTATGGCAACTGTTGGATAAATATGAATTTTTTTTTTTCATTTTTCATTCCACAATAAAAAAGGCTCAACTTATCAGATAGCTTATTGAGAGAGTAAACGATCGATCAAGTTTTTCTATACGATAGTTACTTGTTACTAAACGATTGAGTACTTAAGTCTATACGATAGACTTATTCCTTCTACTGTCTACTCGATTGTCTAGTTCCTACATCCCTCTACCTAAATCCATACAGAGCCCACACCTCCTGGATTCTCACACCGAGAATACCAAGGTAGCTTCGTGGTAGTGTCGAGTTTCGTTTGAGGGTCGAGGATCGAGTTTTACTCGTTTGTGATCGAGGATTTTCCATTTCGTGTTTTTTATTGGATTGATCGTTGCGTTCGTGCTGTTGGACGCATTAGTGTTCGATCGAGGGAAATACTAGGATAAAATGGTTCTTCAAAGGAATTGTACTCGATCCCTTTGTGTTTTTTTTTTTTTTTTGAAGCATGTTATGATTTATCCTTGATGCATAACTATTTTGTTTGATTGTAAATGTATATGTTCTTTCACAATGGGATTTGGAACAATCTGCTTCCGCTCATTGGTTCTCTAGATTTAGAGTTCCTTCAGAAGGTTCTTTTGTCTATTCAGATGTTCTTGCCTCTATTCAAGACCAGGCTAACTTAGTAAGTCCTTTAGGGAAACAAGATTGGGTGCTAGACTCTAGATGCACTTACCACATGACACCTTTGAGGCCCTGGTTCAACACCTATAAAGAAGTTAAAGGAGAATTTGTGTACATCGGAAATAATGAGGCTTGTCAGATTAGTGGGATAGGATCTATTTCATTAAAATTGAGGAATGAATCTATGATACTCCTTAGAAATGTGAGGCATGTTCCAAATCTCAAAAGAAATTTAATTTCCCTTGATATGCTAGATTCCCTAGGGTGTGAATACAGGGGCAAAGATGGCAACCTTGAAGTCCTAAAAGACGTTAAAGTTGTTCTAGTAGGGGAAAGGGTTAATGACCTATTCATTGTTAGAGGAATTGAGATGATCAATGAAGCAAATGAAGTGACTTCTTCTGTTTTGTCAGAGGCAGATTTGTGGTACAAAAGGCTGTCACATATAAGTTCTAAAGGCCTTGAAGCATTGTCTAAATAGGGAATTTTGCCTAGAAAAGTCAGTTGCAAGCTGTCTTTTTGTGAGCATTGTGTGCTAGGAAAAGCCAAAAGACACTCCTTTATTAAAGCTCAACATACAACTAAAGGCATCCTAGACTATATCCACTCAGATTTATGAGGGCCAGCTTCAACTCCAAGCGTAAGTGGCTCAAGGTATATTCTATCTTTCACTGATGACTTTTCTAGAAAAAGTTGGCTATATTTTCTTAAAACTAAAGATCAAGTCTTTGAAAAAGTTAAGGAATGGAAATTAATGATTGAAAAACAAACAAACAGAGAAATTAAATATCTTAGAATAGACAATGGTTTGGAGTTTTGTGGGGAGGATTTTAATCTATTTTGCAGAGAACATGAAATATCAAGAAAAATAGTCCAAACAACCCCTAATAGAATGGGGTAGCAGAAAGGTTAAATAAGACAATA
The DNA here is from genome assembly GCF_027475165.1 of Benincasa hispida. NCBI lineage: Eukaryota > Viridiplantae > Streptophyta > Magnoliopsida > Cucurbitales > Cucurbitaceae > Benincasa > Benincasa hispida. Next base: position 57,304,856 of record NC_143489.1, read on the forward strand.
ATGGAGAGAGTTAGATGCTTATTGTTAGATATTATTCTTGATGAGAAGTTCTGGGTAGAAGCATACACTGAATAGAAGTCCTCACACCTCTCTAAATTACCTAACACCTGAAGAAAAATAGTCCAAACAACCCCTAATCTAAATGATCTTAGGGTGTTTGGTTGTATTGGGTATACACATCAAAGTCAGGGAAAACTCAAGGCAAGAGTCATTATGTGTATGTTTGCAGGCTTTGTTGAAGGGGTGAAAGGGTATAAACTCTGGGATCCCACTAAGAAGAAATTCATAATCAGTAGGGATGTAACCTTCAAAGAGAATGAAATGTTTATGCAGAAAAGGGAAAAATCAGAAGAATAATCGGTCACCTTAACTTCCAATTTTGAGGTGGAGAATGCTAAGGAAAAACCTTTGATTGAAGACTCTGTCAATGAGGCAGAAAATATAGAGGGCATATCAGGTGATCATGTTGAAAAAGTAGAGGTTCAACCTGATCTAAGACAGTACTCCCTTGCAAGGGATAGACAGAGAAGATAGATAGTTCTTCCAGCTAGGTATGCTGACACCAATTACATGAATCTGGTGTTGAATGCCACTATGGCTCCAACTAATCAATAACCAACCACTTTTGAAGAAGCTATTGGTGGTTCTGAGAGCAGACAGTGGATTGAGGCAATGAATGAGGAAAATGACTCTCTAAAGGTCAATAATACCTGGACTCTAGCTCCTCTACCAAAGAGGTGTAAACCTATTGCCTCTAAGTGGATATACAAGCTAAAAGAAAGGATCTCCACAGATCAAAAGCCTAGATACAAGGCAAGGCTTGTTGCTAAAGGTTCCACTCAGAGACAGGGTATTGACTACTTTGAAATTTTCTCACCGGTTGTAAAACACATTACAATCAGACTTCTCCTATCCCTAGTGGTGCAAGATAACCTATAATTGCACCAATTGGATGTTAAAATTCCTTTCTACATGGTCATCTAGAAGAAACTATCTACATGAGGCAGCCCTAAGGGTATGAAGAAAGAGGTAAACAAGACCTATATTGTCTCTTGAATAAATCAATATATGGCATAAAACAGTCACCGAGGTGCTAGTACAAAAGTTTTAATGACCATATATCTAACTTGGGGTTCCAATGAAGCTCTCACGACATGTGTGCCTATGTAAACACCTCAACTTACAAGGGAAAAGTCTACTTACTGTTGTATGTGGATGATATGCTCCTTGTAGGGAACTCTAAAGTATACCTAGTCCAAGTTAAGAAACTTCTAAATGAAGAATTTGATATGAAGGACCTAGGAGAATCAAAGAGAATTCTAGTTATTGATATCTCAAGAGATAGGGAACAATCAGTTATAAACATTAATCAAGCAGCCTACCATGAAAAACTTATAAAAATATTTAATCTAGGGGGAGCTAGACCTGCCAATGTGCTATAGCTCAATACTTCAAACTTTCTTCAGCTAATTCTCCTAGTGAAAGTGACAGAGAGCCTAAAACACAAATGGAGAAAATTCCTTACAGCCAAGTTGTGGGGAGTCTTATGTACCTAATGGTCTCAACAAGACCAGACCTATCCTATGCAGCTAGTTTGGTGAGTAAGTATATGTCTAATCCTGGTAGGAGGCTACAAAGTGGATACTAAAGGATCTCCTTTGGTCAAGAGATGCTAAAATATCTTACTAGAAGTCATCAGAAACAAAGTTACACCTAGTCGGGTATATGGACTCAGATTTTGCAGGAGATAATGACAAAATGAGGTCTTTAACTGCGTATCTGCTCCTATTTAGGGGCAACCTAATCAGTTGGAAAGCCTCCTTAAAATCTATAGTGGCGCTTTCAACAACAGAAGCTTTGTACATTGCTCTAACAGAGGCAATAAAGGAACCATTGTGGCTCAAAGGTCTAGTGAATGATCTTGGATTAAATCAAACAGTAGTGAGCATCTACTATGATAATCAAAGTACCATTCACCTGTCTAAGAACCCTCAATACCACAATAGAACTAAGCATATTTATATGAAATACCACTTCATTCGAGACAAAATTGAAAGTGGGGAAATCGAAATTTTAAAGGTACATACCATAGATAATCCTACAGACATGCTCACCAAACCAGTCACGAAGCTCAAACTCCATAGATACTTTGAACTTTTGGACTTCAATCAATTTGAAAAAGGATGAAGTGATTAAAACAAAGCTGGAAGACTCTTGAAGAAAAATAACCCATTGGATTTAAGGTGGAGATTTGTAAAATAAATCCAAATGTCTACTTTTCCTCAAGCCTTATCTAAACAATTTTTTCTATTATCTTACAAACATCTTGTAAGTCGATCTTCCTAAATCTATAAAGGAAGCTCTTAGCACACTTGTTATTACAAGGAAAAAATATACAGCCTAAACTAGTGAAAACTAAGGTTGTACTCATATGTAATTTTCCTTTAAGAAAGTTATCTTTCCGTGGATGTAGGCTCTTCAAAGCTGAACCACGTAAATCTCTTCTTCTTCTTCTTTTCCTTCTTCTTTTCTTCTCTTTGTCTTCATCTCACATACACAAAAACCATAAAGAAATCAAGAAGAAAAAGTTCTTTCTTAATCAGAAAGGACAAAATCGAGGACTAAAAGAGAGAGGAAAGTGGGAGGCAATCACCTTGGGTCATAGCTGATCCCTGAGTGTGTTGTTCCATGTCATCTCAACCATCCATCTATAAAGAGATCAGCTTGTGACTGTGGCAACTCATTGTTCACATCTTTCACCAACCTCAGCTAATCAAGAAGCGAGTCTTGGTCCTTAGTGGGTTGAAGTTGAGATCTTGCAGTAAGGTCATCTTGCGCCTAAAAGTTGGGTCCTCCACCTGCAATAAGCCCAACAATTGCTTTGATTTTTTTGGGCATTTGATGGTTAGTGCATGAGCCAGTGAAGGAAAAAACAAATTGAGAGTCATTTAATGTCATTCTGGGTTGCTAGAACTTAATTAAAAGGGCTTTGGACTCACTCTTGCATGAATAAGTCTAGAGTTAGTTTTAAATTGTGCTTTATTAATTGATTATGAATTGATTTCATTATTGAGTGCAAGTTGAATCCTAGGAGATAGTTGAGGCTTGAGTTACAAACCATGCAATTTAAGTGAGCATATTATTTGTATTGTGTGTTTTATTCTATCTTGCTCAAGGACGATCAAGAATTAAGTTTGAGTTGTTTGATAGCATCGAAAATGTGTTATCTAGCTCCGCTTAATTCGGGATCGTTCTTGTATATTATGTGTTTATTTGGCTATTTTATAGGTTTCGAACACCTAGGAAGTAGAACAGAGCATTAGTGAAAAAAAAAAAAGCCAAAAAGGATCTTAATTGCATCAACTGGGAAAGATAAGGCCAAAATGACCAAAACAGCAGTGCACAGCAGCGGTGCTACCGCTTAGCGCTTTTTTCAATAGCAATGAATTTGGTGCAGTGTCACAACGTTGCCTTGTGGAACCACGGCGCTCCGAACTCCAGATGTGCGAGGATTACCCTCAGCATTGAGGCAATGTACCCTAGCACCGCGACCTTATCACGATTTTATAAATATTCTTTTTAGCTACCTAGGTTAAAGAAAATGAGAGATTAGCTGATTTTTACACCATTAGGCTCAATTTTGATCATTCTTGGTCGAAACCCATGAGATTTCTTCATGTTTTACTTTGTAATCTTTATTTTGGCGTCAGGACTTAAGTAGTGATGAACGGCTAAATGCCTAAACGTCGTTTTGAGGTTTCTTGGACACTTTATAGGGCTTAATGAGATTTTTCTTGTAATGTTCTGAAGTTCTCTATTTATATTTATTTTCTATTCTTTGATTTAATTTCTAAAATGAGCATGCTTCTATATTTAATTGACCAATAGATCGTTAATACGTATATGTGCATTCGTCCCATGCTATGCATGTTGTAGGTATCCGTAATTGTATCAATAACATGCTTAATTTGAGTAGCAATATGTATTAGTTATAGTTATGATTTTGATTGCTAGCTTTTCTGGGATCACCTAATAATGAAAGATAACAAAACCTAAGGAATAGAAATGTGTTAGATTAGATTTGGCCAATTTAATCTAATGTTCTAATCAATCCAAGTGCTTAATGTGATTAGCTAAGTGAATAGGCTTGCATAACAACACTTAATTAATTTAGGAATCGACAACCCCGTTGATTTTCCGTAGAGAGTTTGTCTAGCTTTCCTAAACATTCGATTAGGCTTGATAATTAGATAACCCATGAACATTACATGATATTCAATCAATTAATTCATAGAAAGTCCAACAACCTCTAAATCAGTCTCTATCTCTTTCTTAATCTATTTTAGTTTTTGCATTTTAATTTCATGCAATTTAATTTTGTTGTATACTCAATCTCAACCCCCTTCCCTCTCATTTTTACTACTTTCCAAAGATTAATTTAACTTAGAGAAGTTTTATGTTAGGCTCCCTGTGGTTCGGCACGATTTTGTCACTATAACTACTTGTTAATTATAGTGCTAAATTGTGAAAATAATTATGATTTGATTGGTAGAAAGCCTCAACAACTTTCTCTTCATCAGTTATCCGAGATATGTTTGGAAAATTTGGTTGCAATCTCAGCGATCCATTTTCAAATTGACTATCTTACCCCACTAGCTAAAATCCTAACAATTAAAAAAGGGCTTTGTTGGGCCCTTTCTCTCAATTGTTGACCTAATGTTGTAGAGTCAGATAGTCTCCAAGTGATCAACTTAATATTGGGGAAAATTGCAGCTGATGTTGAAATTTGTTGCTTTCGTAAAGAGATTAGAGATCATCTTTTTATGAAATAATTTTGAAAATTGTCTCTCTCTCTTTGTACCTCGCTCGTGTAATGCTTTAATTGATTCAATTGCCAAGTTCACAAAGTTTGAATCTGCTAGCTAGTTTTTATTAGAAAACTTTCCATCTATTTTCCTTCCTATTACTTTGAAGGATATTGTTTCTCTTTTTGTCCTTAGATGCTTAATAATATGGGGTGCTACTAAAAAATGTGGATTTTAATTGTGTTATATTTTCCATTGTTTTCATTGGTGAAGCTTTTGCAATAGTTTATTTAAATTATACTAGAATTATAATTAATTAACATTAATTTTTATACTGAGAATTAGAATTATTTATTGGTTCTCAGTTAGAATTTGGTGATATAGTGTAAGAAGAATTGTGACCAAATAGAGTGAGATTGTAGCTAAATTAGATTGAGAGTAATAATCATAATAAAGGAGAAGGAAGAAAATAATAAACAGTGATTTGGAAACCCCCTAAAAAAACTTAGGATAAAAAACCACGGGTAAGGATAGAAGAATTCTCAATATATTAAATAGGAGATACAAACTTTCTTTTTATAAAGGAATAGCAAGCTCTCTTATCAGAAGAAACGCTCTCTATTTTTTCTCACACTTTGCTAACTTGTCGAAGATTTTGGGATAGTTTGGCAACCATGGGTACCCCACCTAATTATAGCCCAAAGAAACTTGGTCATCAAGAAAATTCAATGGCTCCAAATTCACCTTGATAAATGTGAAGGATCTAAAGGTCACAAATTGATCTTGGACAATGTGGAAAATCTAATGACCATAAATTGATTTTAAACAAAGTTTAAGATCCAATGGCCCAACAATTGTCTTCCAATAAACTTCTTGAATAATAAGAAATCTTCTTGAAGAATCTTAAAGATTATTTAACAATCTCCCACTTGGAAATTTGATTGATAATCATCACATCTCCCCACCATTCTTTCTAACTTGTCATCTTTATGTTGCTTATGTTTCTGCCAGAGCATTCGAGGATGGACACCAACTGAACTTGTCAGCATTGACTACCTTTTCAAGTAATCTACTAGGTTTGTATGAATTTTATGCATATCCACTATTTCTTCCTCCACTTTCTCAAGAACGTAGTGATACTGCACTCGAATATGTTTGGACATGGCATGGAAAATTGAATTCCTTGAAAGATACAAGACACTCTAACTATCACAAAACAAAGAAATTTTCTCATGTTCGTGCCTGAGTTCCTCCAATAACATTTTTAAACATACCACTTCTTTACTAGCTTGTGTAGCTGCAACATATTCTACCTCTATTGTTGACATAGCCACAACTTATTACAGTTTACAAATTGAACTTACAACTCTGTTAACAAAAGTGAATACATATCTAGTAGTGGATTTGCTTTTATCAAGAATACCTAAATAATCTAAGTCAACACAATCTTCTCACAATAAAGTCAAATCCTCCATAACACAATGCAATATATATGGACCCTTTAATGTAACTAAGGATCCTTTTAACACCATTCCAGTGCTCTCGACCAAGATTCACCATATACCTACTAACTACTCTCACTACATGTGCAAAGTATGGTCTTGAACTGATTTTTGGAACGACTTTCAGATCTATCAAGAATTTCTTGAGCCAAACAATTTCCTTAGTAGCTTCACAAGACGCTACATACTCTGCCTCCATGGTGGAGTCAATAATGCACCCCTGCTTGGTGCTCCTCTAGACTATTTCCCCTCCGTTAAGAGTGAACACTGATTCTTAAGTGGATTTCCTAGAATCCTTATCAGTATAGAAATCAAAGTCTGTGTATTCTATAAGGACCAGATCCTTATAATCATACACAAGCATGTAGTCCCTCATTCTCCGTAGGTACTTGAGGATATTTTTAACGGCAATCCAGTGATCATATTCTGTATTAGATTGATATCTACTCACTATCCTCATCACATAGCAGATGTCAGGTCTAGTACATAACATCGCATACATTAGGCTACCAACAGTCGATGTATAGGGGATCCATCTCATTTCCTCAACCTCTTGAGATGTCTTATGACAATGTTCCTTAGTTAATATAACTCCATGCATGAAAGGTAGTAAACCTCTCTTGGAGTTATGCATCGAATACTTGACAATCATTTTGTTAATATATGATGCTTAAGACAAAGCTATTGTTTTGTTCTTTCGATCTCTAAAGATCTGAATTCCTAGAATAAACTAAGTCTCTCCCAAATATTTCATTTGAAATTGGGTCGTTAGTCAGTTCTTAACTTCAGTCAGTAGACTTACATCACTCCCAATGAGTAGAATATCATCTACATACAATACTAGAAAAGCTACTAAACACCTCTTGTATACACAAGGCTCATCAACATTCTAATCAAAGCTATAAGATTTTATTGCTGTATCAAATCTTATATTCCAAGATCGAGAAGCTTGATTCAATCCATAAATGGATCGATTAAGCCTGCAAACCTTTTGCTCTTGACCTTGGGTTATGAATCCCTCAGGTTGCTGCATATAAATGGTCTCTTCTGTTGGGATTGGTGTCCTAAATCTCCTTATAATCTCGTAGTTTGTAAACTTTGTATAAACATATTGTTGTTAATAAAATAAGTGTTATTTTATCAGCATATACTCAATCCAATAAACTAAGATCCGAGGTTATTTCATGTAATTTAAATAAGTATGTAGAGACATACAAGTGGATATGATATTAAACTTCCTACTTCTTATGCATATGATACTCAAGACATCCCAGTCCTCTCTGCATCACTATTAGGATTCATATTAGAGGGTATCTAGAAATTAACAGGAAGAAGAGTATAAATGGGCTTTCTTGTTGAAGTGTCGCAATACCTTCTTTAAATAATTTTTCTAAGACAACCAAATCCTCCTATTATTTTTGTCTCAGTAAATTTTCATCTCCAAAATCTTGTTTGTTGAACTGAAGTCTTTCATTTCAAGTCTCATAGCCAACTAAGTCTTCTAATGGAAATCAAGCGTACACGCCAAATTATAATATACTAAAATGACCTTGAGAGACCAAGTATCATCCTCAAGAAGTCAAACTCATTGATTTATTAGTTATTCTAGAATTGTGTCAATTTTATTTAATGATGGGTAACAATATTGAACGATGTGATTTTTTTTTTAAATAATAGAGAAAACTAAAAGATAGAATAAATCTTAGAGACAAAAATGTCCAATCATTAAGTCATGCATACGTTCTATAGAATCCTGTGTCAATAATATGTTTAAGTCTAAAAACTATTTTACGGATTATTTTCTCTAAAAAACATATTTTCTCAGGTAAACTTAATTGATTACTAATTTCTTGTAACCAAATTAAGAAGCATGGCATTAGGCATAGTCATGATCAACTTTCATCATCAACCTAACTATTTCCATGATAGCTTAATCATGATACAATATTATTGGTCCAATTAAACATATGATGGCTCCCAAAATGAGTTATCTTTCTCAATCTAAATCAATTTAGTTCTTATGTATGCAACGTTTAAATGAGTTTTTATGTAGAGAATCAAGCGAGGGAGACTTTCTGGACCTCGTATAAGCATAATGGATCAAATCATTGAAGAGTCAAAGAGCATTCAAGCTCAAAAGAGGCATAAAATGACCAAATATCTTCTAAAGCCCTGACATTGAGGGTTTGCCAACACTAGGCACGACAGTGAAGGCAATAACGTGAGTTTCAAATAGCGTCACAGCGCCAGTTAGATATGGAAAAATGTTGCCTGCAGGTGAAAGGCCATAAAATCACGGTGCCACCCTTAGCGATGCAACGCCAGTGCATTTTCTATTAATATGGCATGTTTTCTAGGTTTTAAAAGGGAGACAACTTAGAGAATGGAGAAGGATTCTTACTCAAGGCATGAAGCCTTTTCAGCTATTTTCTTTATTCTTTTTAGGTTTCTGATAGTTTATGATTCTTTGGATTGTATATCGGCCTGATGTCGACGAGCCTTGACTACTACTTTGCAGTATATATTCTTGGTTAACATTGTTTTAGTTCAAGGATTGTGGGTGAACTTTTTGTATCTTTTTAGGTTTGATTACTTATTTAATGTCTATGGATATTTGATTTGCTTGATTCTTATAATTGTGTTTCTTTGTTAATGATTGATATTCTAGACAAAGTCTCATGATTTATCGCTATAAATTAAGTCTTAATCCATGATTTCTGAGTTCCTTAATCACATAATAGCAAGTTTAAGTTAAACTTGTGAAATTGTTTGGTTACCATTTGATTAGCATTGTTTAATTAACTTAGTTGAATATATATTGTTTGACTTGTGAAGCATTACCTGCTTGTCATGCATCTTAGCTTTTTATCCCCATAACATAATGTAATTAATTGACATGTTTAGTATATGTGATGAAAATAAAAGAGAAATGAGAAGAGAAACACAAATAGTTTATGTGGAAAACCCTAGACTAGGGAGAAAAAAACCACGATGGAGACTTGTTTTTTATTATTGAAGTGATACAAAAATATAGAAAAACTTGCTCAAATAAATAGACAAACAAGAAGCCCTAGGCCCATAAGAAAATTATAAATAAGCCCCTAGGGCAAACTAACCCTTTTCGACACTCCCCCTCAAGTTGAGGCGTAAATATCAGTAAGTCCCAACTTGCTGATACAATAATCAAAACTCTGTCTTAACAACCCCTTTGTAATCTACTGTAAAGACATCTATAATCTGTTGATTAGAAGGAATGTAGGGAATGCATATGCTTCCATTGTCCAGTCTCTCCTTGATAAAATGTCTATCAATTTCGATATGTTTGGTCCTATCATGCTAGACCAGATTGTTTGCAATACTTATTGTTGCTTTATTGTCATAGAATAATTTCATCGGAAGCTCACTATCTTGACGAAGATCTGTCAATACTTTCTTCAACCAGATTTCTTCATATATCCCCAAACTCATGGCTCTATACTCGGCTTCTGCACTACTTTTGGCAACCACTCCCTGTTTTTTACTTCTCCAAGTGACCAGATTGCCGCAGACAAAAGTGCAATACCTAGACATTGACTTTTTATCAACAGCAGACCCAACCCAGTCTGAATCAGTATATGCTTCTATGCAACATTTACTTGACTTCCTGAACAGTAGGCTCTTACCAGGAGTGCCCTTCAGATATCGTAGAATGCGCTCAACGGCTATCATATGTTCCTCGTAGGGAGCTTGCATGAACTGACTGAAAACACTCACTGCATATGATATATCAAGTCTTGTGTGAGATAAATATATCAACTTCCCGACTAATCGCTGATATCTCTCTTTACTAACAGGAGCTCCACTGTTAATATTGCTCAATTTTGTATTATACTCCACAAGGATGTCTACTGGTTTACACCCATTCATTCCTATTTATTTACGAAGATTCAGAGTGTACTTTCATTGTGAGACTGAGATACCCTCCTTCGACCGGCTACCTCCATCCCAAGAAAGTACCGCAATTTTTCAAGATCTTTAATTTCAAATTCTTCAGCCATCATTGTTTTAAATCTCATAATTTCAACAGTATCATCACCGGTCAACACATTGTCATCTACATAAACAATAAGTACCGAGATCTTTCCTAAACAGGCTTCTTTGTAAACAGCGTGTAGTTTAAGTGCCTCTGATCATATCCCTGTGCTTTAACAAACGTAGTGAATCTGTCAAACCAAGCTCTTGGAGACTATTTCAACCCATACAATGACTTCTTTAATCTACAAACTCGATGCTTAAAGTGGTTCTCGAAGCCATGTGGAGGGCTCATATAGACTTCTTCTTCAAGTTCTCCATTAAGAAATGCATTCTTCACATCCAATTGATACAGAGGCCAATCTTTATTAATAGCAACAAATAACAACACCCGGATAATATTGAGTTTGGCTACAGGGGAGAATGTCTCAGAGTAATCAATACCAAAGGTTTGAGTAAAGTCTTTGGCTACCAGTTTCGCCTTGTATCTGTCAACCATGCCATCGAATTTGTACTTAACAGTAAATACCCATTAACATCTAATCGTCTTGTGCCTCTCAAGAAGAGCAACATATTTCCATGTCTCATTTTTCTCTACAGTTCTCATTTCTTCCATAATTGCAGCCTTCCACTCAGGAATGTGACTACTAGATTATTCATTGCACTAGATCTATCTTCTTCCAAGCGTATTTCAGAACACACCTCCATAAGCGACGGTGTAGGATGTTAGCTCAATATCGTGCTGCGAACAACGTCAAACTTTGGATTTAGCCCAGCCAGGAAATCATACACTCGATCAGCTTCCTCAATTTTGGAATACTGAGTCCCATCATGTGTACACTTCCAAATAATTTCACGGCATAAGTCCATTTCTTTGCATAACAGAGATAATTTGTTGAAGTTTGACATTACGTCTATAGTCCTTTGCTTGCATTCATGGTCTTGGTTGCATAAGGTATATAGGCGGGATGCATTCTGCTTCTTTGAATACAGTTATTGTATTGCATCCCAAATGTCTTTAGCAGTTGCCATATAGAGCAACGGTCTGCCTATTTGAGGTTCCATGCTACTCACCAGAACTAACTGTAGCAATAAATCTTCTGCTCTCCAGATGCGTTCTTGGGTGTTACCAAGTTCAGATTTTGGTATCTCCCAAGTTAGATATCCAAATTTTTGTCTTCCTTCTAGAGCCATTCTGATGGATTGCGACCAGGAGAAATAATTTTGGTCATTCAGCTTTTCTCCAGTAATAATTCCTCCAGAATGTCCCATTGATCCAGACAACAAATTTGCAGTAGGTAAAGAATGGAAAGAGTTTACCGGGTTCTCGGAGTACAACTGAAGGTTGGGTGGCTCTGGTTGAGCACTTTGTGAGTTTGCGCCAAGAACCGTCCCAAGATCCGTGAGTTGTTGTTGGAGAAAAGTATATCTTTTTTTAATCTTATCAGGAAAAAGCCCATTCATGGCTGCCGGAGAACTCGCCAAAAAAGGGACGAGAGCCGAGCCACTGCAGTCGGACAAGGCTGGACCATCCACCGGGAGCTGCTGTTCAAAAACGAAGCCACGACTGGTCGAGTCGAGGAGATCCCCATTCATGGTTGAAAGTACTCATTTATTTTTTTCTATGGTACCTCTTCTGCCATCTTAACAAATATGTCTTTTCTATACTTGAGATTTTTCTGAAAAGTTCTATATATCTCAGGATCAAAAGGTAGAAGATTAGCTTCTCGGTACTTGGCATAAACTACCATACCTCCACAAAGATAAATGAAAAACAAAAATCAAATACACCATAAATTAAAATCTACCTAATTCTCAAATATTAAACCAATCTATTACTTTGATCCCCGACAACGACGTCAAAAGCTTGATGGAAACGCAAGTGCACATGTCAAATTCTAATATAATAAAATGATTTTGAAAGACTAAATATGGTCCTCAGAAGATCAAACTCATGGATTTGATTAGCTTTTCTGATGTGAAAGTTCAAATAATGTTGAAACCATAGAGCATGCTCATAAATTTAGAAAACTATAAACCAAAAACTCTTATACCACTTGTTGGGAAAAAATTTCCACGACTATTGAGGGATAAACAGAAAAATAATTGAGAAATTAAAAGAAGTTAATAAAATTGGGAACATAAAAATTAACGTTGAAAGACTCCAACTTGGAGAAAAATTTATACTATTACAATCACACAGAAAAATCTATCCCCGACTCAAATTACAAAAGCACTATCTCAAAGCATCATATCACTTACACAACTGTGCTAGTATATCATGTTTAAAGTACTTCAAATTTGGAAGATTAGAAGGACTCCTCTTATAGTGCTTCTTGAATCTTTCACATATAGGACAAACTGTACTTCTAATATTTTACCAAAATCCAACAATAATTGGTGCAGTCAATACATGTCTGCTTCTCTTTTAAGAGATTATGGATTAAAATCTAAATCCCCACAAAAACCTTACTACCAAGCAACACATGCTCCAAATACTATGACATTGTTCGATAACAATTTCACTTTTAATTCTTTGAAATTTATGATTTTTCCTCTCAATTTCTCTATGATGATATTTACCTATCTTGAAGAAACATATGAAAACCTGGTAGAAAAATGAAAACTTGACTTGGATTTCATTTTTAGTTTCTTGTTATTGAAATTTATAATTGTTTTCTCACACCTTTTCAATTATAAATTGAAATTTTACTATATATATATAACATTAGTTCCAGTCAAATTCTAAAAACAAAAATAAGATTTTGAAAACTACTATCCAAAATGGTATTTGATTTTTTTTATTCTTTCCTTAAAAAATTAAGCTTATAAATACTCTTTTTACCTCTAAATTTCATGTTTTTGTTTTTTTTACTTTTTACTTATGAATTCAAAAAACCAAGTCAAATTTTAAAAACTAAAAAAAGTAGTTTTGTTTTTAAAATTTAGCTAATAATTCAACTCTTGTACTTAAGAAAGATGCAAATCAGGTAACAAATTGAGAGCAAATAGACTTAATTTTCAATAACATGAAAAATGAAATAATTAGCAATAGGTGCCTACATTTTTTAATTTTCAAAACTTTGCTTAGTTTTCTAAAACATTGGGAGAGAAGATAACAAAATGTAGAAACTTATAGGCGGAAATAAAGTTTATAAACTTAAATTTTTAAAAACTAAATGGTTATCAAATAGAACTTAAATAGTTATCAATGGGATCTAAACTATTGAATTTCAATTTAATTACAAGTGTCAAACTTTGAGCTAGAGCTCAATCAATTAAGACATATTTTCGATCAAGAGATCAAAAGTTCGAATCTTCACCCCGCAAACAATAGCAGAAAATTTTGCACCTTGGGAACATGTTAATTGCATAACACATTAATGTCAAATATAAAGAAAATGCACCCAATCAAAATTCTCAAATCAAAATGGCATTAATTTTATTAACAAAAATGTCAAAAGAAGGGGGAAAAAAACAACAACAAAATTAGTTAATTAAGGTTAACACCTCCATAATTATATAGACCAACAATTGGGGGAAATTACAACACACAATTATTGATAGACACAAATCCCCAAGTTAGCTAGGTTACCATATTTCAAAGGCACTTTATTACTAAATGTGATTGTACATTTCACTTCTTTCTTTTCTCCTCATACTCAAGTAGCTCCTCAAGCACCTTATCATCAAGACATTCCAATTCAATCACTTGGCTTTGATCACCCTGCCCTTGGCGCCTAGAACCTCCAGCAGCAGAAGAACTCCCACCAAGAGAAGGATATTCATTAGGAAAATTCAGGACAGCCAAATGACCACGCATCATATAGGCAGCTCGGTCATAGGCTCGAGCGGCCTCCTCCGCCGTGTTGAATGTTCCAAGCCAAATCCGAGCCCCATGTCTCGACGAGTCACGAATCTCCGCTGCAAATTTTCCCCAAGGACGTCGCCGTACACCACGGTATCGAACCTCACCACCTTGATCATTGCTAGACTTCCCTTCCTCGTCCATTTTGCATGGTCATGTATAAAAATTAAAATCATCCTCTTTTTATATGAGTCCTTGACAACTAAAAGCACCCAAAAGGAAATCTAACATATGGCTTAAAAAAATACACTTAAAAAATTTTGATGTTAACACGTGAGGTTTCTTGTAGACTTAGAAGCTTCTTCAAGGGGAAAAAAAATAATGATCATTGTCTGTCTCCATTGTATCTGGATTGGTCAAGGTGGTGGCTTTGAGAGAAGAAGAAAAAAATAACAAATAAAAAAAACATCTATTTCAGCTTTAATTTGAGTTGGGTTATTTTATGGAATTTTTTAATTTTGTAATGCATTAAAGGCCAACGATTTGCTACTTCCTTCTTTCTTTCTTTTTCACTTAGATTCTGTGTTCTTTACTTTTCAATGGAAGTTTAAGATTCTTTTCATAATTTATAGAGGTAGGGGGACCAGAAACTTGGCATCTTAATTTGGTTAATTGAAGGTGTTTTTGTTTTGTTTTGTTTTGTTTTTTGTTTTTTTTTTTTTTTTTATTTAGGAGTGAGATTCGGTTCTGTTTCTTTGTCTGTTTTTAATTTAAAAATATAGCTTATTGTTAATTAAAATTAATTTGTTGGGTGGGGGGGTGAATTTACAAAAGAAGAAATTGATTTAAAATAAGGAAATTAGTGAGACTTGAAACATTGACTTGACGGTGGGGAAAAATGGATTTAAGGTTTGGAAGAAAATTCAAACGTTTGAATAAAGTCCGAAAATTATTGTTATTATTCTTCAACTATTTCCTAATTATTGTCTTTTTGTTCATTTGAAGAAAATCAAAAAGGCTAAAATTACACCCCAAAAAAATCCTTAAAATTTATTCTTTATTTCAAAGTTGTTTCTACTCTTTTAAAAGTTGTGATATTATGTTTTACTTGTTATAAATGTTTCAAACTATTATTTGACTAGAAATTTGTTGAATATTGGACGAAAATTTAAACAAAAAAAATGGTATAGAATTACTTAATGTTGTTTGGATTGAATTGAAAAAATATATATTTTTATTTAAATATTTTTTTATAAAAAATGGATCAAAATATATCTGAAAAGTTATTTTAATTGGTCACCAAATGCTCTAATTTTTTTAAAATGAATTATCTTTTAAATTAAACACTTCAAATATATTTCAAACATACCATTAGAATTAATACAAAGGGAGATTCGCTTACCCATTATATTTGTTTTTATAATGTTACTTTTTAAAATAAAGTGTCTATCTATTTAACTTTTTCTAACAGAAAAGCATTACACCACCTAATAAATCCAAAAATGTTTAGAATTTGATGGAAGTTTGAATTTAAGAAAATTTTTCTTTTCTTTTCTTTTCTTTTTCTCTTCTTTTCTTTTCTTTTCTTTTTTTTTTTTTTTTTTGAAAATATTTTAAATAGTTTTTTTATACAAATATTATTGAAAATAGAACAACATACATGCAACAATGTAATTGAGTTGGTTTGTGGTTCACTATATGATAAGAGGAGAATTATAGAATAATTAATATTTAGCTGAATTATTAATTTAGATTAATTAATATTTTAGAATTAATTAGTTAATTGTTTAATTTTCTTATGGCTCGTGTTGAAATACCTTGAATCCGTTTGTTGGCGCTTCGAACAACCTAGTACGAGGGTCTCACTTAGAGCAGTGCGATATATAAACTCTCTAACCTAGAGGCGCCGTTTTTTATGTAATTCTGAAAACATTCTCTCGAAATAATATTGTTCTCTCTGTCTGTGGACATAGTTAATACTGTTAGTGAACCATGTATATCTGTGTATCGATCTTTTACGTTCCCTTTTTTTGTGTTCTTTAATTGTCGATTTTGCAACAAACTGTTTTTTTATTATCATTTATTGAAATAGAATATTGTTCTTTGGAGAGTCTTCTCTCATCTTTAGGGATGAATTTTTCGTTTTTGGTCATGGACTTGGGTTAATACCTTTTCCACTACATCATTATTCTTATACAATTATTTTTTCTTTCAATTTAATGCCGTAATTTAAATTAATTTGAACGGTAGGAAGGATACATTTTTATCAAAAGTCTTTTTCTTTTTTCGTAATCAACCTTGAAAATAGTTTTGAGAGACAAAGTTTTGTAAAACAATTTTATGTAACCATTATAAAAAGAAATAAAGGAATTAAAAGAAAAAAAAAAGTTGTAAACTAATAGGGAGTAAGACAATTTAGTTGTGGCTTTAACAAACGCAACAATAAATAACCAATGAAAGTGAAACACAAAGGAAAGCAAAAGAAATTGAAGCAAATATAAAAGAGAGTTATTTTTTTGTTGAAGTGGAATTTTCTAGAAGGGTATGGATTTGAAAAGTCTTTTGATTCTCTTTTTAATTGTAAAAAGTGCAAGCAAGTTTCGAGCTATGCTTTTAGTATTAACTTTCTAACATCACAATGCAACTTGCTCTTGATCTCTTCTTGGTTCCTAATGCTTTGTTTTCTTTTAGCCACTCTTTTTTTCTTTTTTGTGTTGCCTTTTATTTTTCTACTTTAATTCATTACAATTTGGACTTTGTTTCAATTTTGCATCTTTCATTTAAAAGATTTTATTTTGTGTATGTTGAGAAAAAAATTTCGATTAAAAGTAGATGTTCGTTCAATTGTGTTGCTGCATTGTGATTGGCTAATTTTATTATAGGACTGCAGTGTGGTTGGTTGATTTTATTACCGACAAAACTTGAGCAACATATTGTGCAACATGTCAAAAACATTTTCATAAACATTGTTACATGTTTGATAGCAGATTTTGCATAATATCTTTTCCATATCTGTCTGCGTGATTTGTAGATTTTCGTATCTGCCTTCCTTATTTTCTTGCAAAGAATATTTATTCACTCCAGAAATATATTCTCATAGCTAGACTTATTTATATTGTACTCTTATTTATTTCTAGGATTAGTTGTCTTATTAGAAAAGTGTGTATTGGGAGTTTTGAGTTTAAGGTTTGTCTAAGCCTTAACCTCCATATATTGTTACTGAAAAATTTTGTATTTGTCCTTGAGATTTCTAGTTCGGCAACCAATGTAGATCTCGAGAGGATTTTGATTTGATATTGTATTTAGGGGGTGCCTAAATACGTTGAAGATGATAAAAACTCATATTTAGGGAGAGCATATACTACAAGAAAAACCACCTTTCTTGACGTTTGCAATTTTAAATACTTGACGTTTTTATAAAAAAAACTATCAAGAAATAGATGATTTTGAAGAAAAAACGTCAAGAATTGTTTTTAAAAAGTGGAGGTTTCCAAAAAATATTGTACTTGACGTTTTAAAAATGTCAAGTTCAATTAATGGTTTATTGACGTTTTTAAAACGTCAAGAATATTAGAATATGCAGGCCAGCGTTGCAACATTGAAAAGTAGCGTTGCAATGCTATGGATTTTGATGAAAAAATGAAAAACATGTGCGCCTCACGCAAACAGCGTTGCAATGCTATAAGACAAATTGAAAAGAAATTTTCCAACTGAACTACTCGTTTTTCTTTCTTCTCCTCGCAAAAATTCTACAATTCTTCTTGGTTTTTCACTTCCCTTTGATGCATCTTTGTTATTCCATCAATCTTGAAGAGATTCTTCATTGAGGTAAGTAGATTTAGTTTAGATTAGTTTTAATTCTTGATTTTCTTGGTTTGAGGCATGAACTTTCAAAGTTAGGGCTTGATTTTTTTGGTTTGAGGCTTGAACTTTCAAAGTTAGGGCTTGATTTTTTTGGTTTGAGGCTTGAACTTTCAAAGTTAGGGTTTAATCTCTCATGTATATTCTTGAATCTCATAATAAATTATTCTTTCATATTATTCTTTGTTTGAGGCATGAACTTTCAAAGTTAGGGCTTCATTTTATTCCATCAATCTTGAAGATATTCTTCATTGAGATAAGTAGATTTAGTTTATATTAGGTTTAATTCTTGATTTTCTTGACTTGAGGCATGAACTTTCAAAGTTAAGGCTTGATTTTCTTGGTTTGAGGCTTCAACTTTCAAAGTTGGGGCTTAATCTCTCATGTATATTCTTGAATCTACAAGTGATATTATAACTTTCAAAGTTATTGACATTGTATTATGGTGTATGTGGTAGGACATGCTGATTTAGCTGAGAAATTTGATTTGAAGACACTATGTGCTATTGATATGTTGAATTTCTTCCATTTTTCATTATCTTTAGTCATACATTTTGTCTAGAAAGTCACAAAATTAAATATGGTTTGATTACCATTTCAAAAGTTGATTACCTACTTGTTTTAAATGCAATTTTGTCTGAGGACCTCTCTAAAATTAAAGGGAGCAAGGGAAAAGGAATAAAAAAGAAGATAAAATGGAAATTTTTGCTTGCATATTTCTAAATTATTATTTTGATCTTTCTTGCTTTATTAAAATCATTTGCACTTTCCCTTTTGTATTGTAGTTGAGTGGTAGCGACTTGCAAGTGTAGTTCTTTTTTTTTTTTAATTTTTATAGACAAACTTCTTCCTATGCCAAAAGTCTTTTTTTTTTTTTTTTTTGTGGTAACTTGTTACATAGTTACATTTATGTTGGATATATTTGTTTGAAGCTCTGTGTCTACAATATTTGTAGGATATTTTTATTTAGGAGTGAGATTTGGTTCTATTTCTTTGTCTATTTTTAATTTAAAAATATAGATTATTGTTAATTAAAATTAATTTGTTGGGTGGGGACGGAGGGTGAATTTACAAAAGAAGAAATTGATTTAAAATAAGCAAATTAGTGAGACTTGAAATATTGACTTGACGAGTAGCGTTGCAATGCTGAAAAGTAGTGTTGCAATGCTGAAAAGTAGTGTTGTAATGCTATGGATTTTAAAGAAAAAATGAAAAACGTGCGCGTATCATGCAAATAGCGTTGCAACGTTACGAGTTTTGACGGAAAAGTAGGCGTCTCACAAACAACGTTGCAACGCTCTCAATAGCATTGCAATGCAATAAGACAGATTTAAAAGAAATTTTCCAGTTGAACTGCTCGTTTTTCTTTCTTCTCCTTACAAAATTTCTGCAATTCTTCTTGGTTTTTCACTTCCCTTTGATGCATCTTTGTTATTCCATCAATCTTGAAGAAATTCTTCATTGAGGTAAGTAGATTTAGTTTAGATTAGGTTTAATTCTTAATTTTCTCAGTTTGAGGCATGAACTTTCAAAATTAAGACTTGATTTTTTTGGTTTGAGGCTTGAACTTTCAAAGTTAGGTCTTAATCTCTCATGTATATTCTTGAATCTCATAATAAATTCTTCTTTCATATTGTTCTTGGTTTGAAGCATGAACTTTCAAATTTAGGGCTTGATTTTATTCCATCAATCTTGAAGAGACTCTTCATTAAGGTAAGTAGATTTAGTTTAGATTAGGTTTAATTCTTAATTTTCTTGGTTTGAGGCATGAACTTTCAAAGTTAAGGCTTGATTTTCTTGGTTTGAGGCCTAAACTTTCAAAGTTAGGGCTTAATCTCTCATGTATCTTGAATCTACATGTGATATTATAACTTTCAAAGTTATTGAAATTATCTTATGATGCATGTGGCAGGACATGCTGATTTAGTTGAGAAATTTGATTTGAAGACACTATGTGCTAATGGTATATTGCATTTCTTCCATTTTTCATTACCTCCAGTCATACATTTTTTCTAGAAAGTCACACATTTGAATATGGCTTGATTACTATTTCAAAAGTTGATTATCTCCTTGTTTTAAATGCAACTTTGTCTTATGACCTCTCTAAATTTAGAGAGAGCAAGGGAAAAAGGAATAAAAAAAAAGGTAAAGTGGAGATTTTTGCTTGCATATTTTAAATTATTATTTTGATCTTTCTTGCTTTATTTGAAGCCATTTACACTTTCCCTTTTGTATTGTAGTTGAGCGGCAGCGACTTGCAAGTGTAGTTCCTTTTTTTTTTTAATTTTTATAGAAATAAACTTCTTCCTATGTTGAAAGTCATTCTTTTTGTGGTAACTTGTTACATAGTTACATTTATGTCGGATATATTTGTTTGAAGCTCTGTGTCTACATGATTTATAGGATATTTTACATTAATCTTGATGTGTTGAGCAAAGTTAGGGATATTTGTTTGAAACTTTGTGTTTGTATCATTTGTATGATATTTTATACGGAGTAGTTCTTTATCGACATCAAGGTGTTGCTATGAAAAAAGTTCTAGCTTCGTAAAAAGTAACTTGTGGATGTTCGAGTTGTTGGGCTTTCTTTTATTATGTCTAGTTGCTTTTCCTTCAAGTGATATGATCTAAAATTATTATACAACTCTCTTGTCCCGAGTTATATACATTCGACAAGTTTCATAGGTACCATAATACAATGTCAAAGGTAGTTTTGGATTGCTACATGTGATAGTTGTTATGTGCGCAGATGGATAGTTTTGATAGAAGTTTTGGAAATGTATTTTTTAAAACTATTCATATTTGGTTGACTGTAAGAATTATGTTCCATATATTATTTTGGAAGTGCCCATATGAGTCTATCCATATTCTTCTAATTAACGTACAAAATCCTTCATGGAGTTGTAAAGTTTTATAGGACTTTGTAGATTGTGGTGCTTAAGTTAGTAATTTTAAGTTGGTTCAATTTATATGTTGTAATTTTGGTATAATATTTCATTAATGTAGGTGCTCAAAGCAACAGTTCAAGGTGGGCTACATTATTCTTGTGGAGGAAAGAGTAGTAAGCGAGATTTGGCTAGGATTACCTCATATGGGATTGATAGGTGTGCTTTTTTTTAATTGTTCTTAGAGGGGATTTGGTATATATATGACATACATTCACCAATCAAATAAACAATACACACATTTTCAATGTTATATATCAACTAAATTTTCACTAATATCTCTTTATAAAAACTTCACTTCTTTAACATTATCAATATTACAACCTCATAAAGTATTTCTAAGTTAAAAGAATATGAAAAACCCCATATTGTACATAGGAAATATGTTCATATGGGGGTTAATTATTGTTATACTTTTGAAATTATTCATATAAGGTTGACTATAATGTTGGAATTGTTCATATGGGGTTTTTCATATTCTTTTAAATTAGAAATACTTTATGAGGTTGTAATATTGATAATGTTAAAGAAGTGAAGTTTTTATAAAGAGATATTAGTGAAAATTTAGTTGATATATAACATTGAAAATGTGTGTATTGTTTATTTGATTGGTGAATGTATGTCATATATATACCAAATATGGTTGTTGGATCAAAATACAGGAGCAATTATAGGTAAAAACATCAACATTACAGATTTTGCTAAAAAAAATCACAAGCAAATTTCTTTAGGTTTTTTCCTTGTCAAGATTATGGATATTCTTGACATGTTTAATAGGTCAAGAACTCCCATATTCTTGACATTTCTAACTTGTCAAGTATCAGTGTTTCTTGACTATTTTAAATATAAGTGTCACTTTTCTTGACGTTTTTCAAACGTCAAGAAAATTGGCATTCTTGACACTGGCTTCCTTGATGTTCTTTAAAACGTTAAGAAAAGTGATTCTTGACATTTAAAAAATGTCAAGAAATACTGTTTTTGTAGTAATTATAAATATGATGAATGTGAGGGGATCTCACTCTCATGAGGAGCCTAAGTATGTTGTATTAAAGGGATCTCTTACAAAACTTGAAGAAGCATTATTGTGGAAGTGAGGGGAGCTCAAACTTAGGGGAAGCCTAAGTTGAAACTGAAAAGGAAGCTATAGTGAGTCACTGAAGAGAGAGTCTATTAGACAAGTATTTTCGTTGTAATTGCTAAACTCTTTATAGTGAAGTTTCGTTCCACTGGACACATTGCCCCCAAACGTAGGTGTTTTTGTTGAACTGGATGACCAATCTCTGTGTCGTTATTTTTCTGTTTGCTTTCATGTTGTCCACTTTTCATACATATTAGTAGTGACATCGTGCTTGACATTGTATTCTATGTTAGATCTACCTAATTTTTCAATTGGTATCAGAGCGGGTTGACTGCTAACCCATTGAATATTTAATGGAGTCGATCAGGAAATGTAGATCAACTACCCATCCTCCTGTTTTAGATAGAATGAATTAATTATACTGGAAAGTTCATATGATTTTTTTTCTCAAATCTATTGATAACAAATTATGGAAGGTTGTTGTGACTGGATGGTCTCCTTCTCAAGTTACTGATAAGAATGGAGGTGTCAATCCAAAACCTAAAAAAGGTTGGATAGAGGCTAAAGATGAAGCATCATTAGGAAACTCTCGTACCCTGAATGCAACCTTCAATGGAGTGGATAAGAATGTATTCAGATTGATCAATACTTGTGTTTCAGCAAAGTAAGCTTGGGATATACTTGTTGCTTATGAATAAATATCTAAGGTGAAGATGTCATGACTACAGCTCCTGACTACCAAATTCAAATCTCTAAAGATGATTGATGATGAAACTATTCTAGAGTTTAACCTGCGTCTTCTAGACATTTCCAATGAATCTTTTTTTCTCGGAGAGAAAATTTTAGAGGAGAAGCTGGTTCAAAAAGTTTTACGCTCCTTACCTAAAAGATTTTATATGAAGGACATAGCTATTGAAGAGACCCATGATATTACCAACATAAAACCTGATGAATTATTTGGATCCCTTCAAATATTTGAAATGTCCCTTGAAGGTCAATCTAAGAAGAAATCTAAGGGGATTGTACTACAATCCTCAATGAGCAATGAAAGTTCTAAGAGCAAGAACAAAAAAACTGATGAAAATCTAGCTGAATCATTTTTTCTTATGGCAAAGAAGTTTAGCAAAGCTCTTAGACGATGGGACAAACATTTACTATCCCGTGGAAACAATGTGTCCTCCCATGTCAAGGACATTAGTAACATCACCAATAACTTTGATCCAAAGCTCTCGATAGTTCCTACAAAAAGGATAGAAAGTGACGAAGGAACCAACAATAGTCAAGGTGTCAAAGGGAAAAATTTTAGATGTCGAGAATGTGAAGGGCTTGGATACTTTCAAAGTGAATGCCCAAACTTTATGAGAAGACCGAGTAAAGAATATTCTACTACCTTATCAGATGATGAAACTTAGTGAAGAATATAAGCTCATACATCAAAATTTAAGAAGCTGTTTCACATTTCTTTAATCTTTACAGTTAGTTATTGTAACTACTTGTATCAGAAATTAGTATATATACTCATCATTTACAAATTTTTAGATACAACAACTACATAGCTTCAAGAAAAATT
Source organism: Benincasa hispida (assembly GCF_027475165.1). NCBI lineage: Eukaryota > Viridiplantae > Streptophyta > Magnoliopsida > Cucurbitales > Cucurbitaceae > Benincasa > Benincasa hispida. The sequence continues at coordinate 57,328,435 of NC_143489.1, forward strand.
TAAAGATCTGTAAAGAAAAAAAGTCTATGACTTAGCTTCTTAATAAAACTCTCTCCTTCCCGTGGACATAGGCTTCAATAGCCGAACCACATACATCGCTGAGCATTTTTTCTTCTTCTCTTCTCATCGTCTACAAGATAGCTCAAGATAGCTCGATCGTTTACCATTTCTTCATATCGTCTAGAAGATCGACCGATCGTATACCTTTTCTTTCAACAATCGTCTATATGATTGCATGATCGTTTACCTTTTTCTTCTGTCATCATCTATCCAATTACAAGTCTCCTCCATCGTATACTCAAAGCAGTCGCACAGATCAAACAAGAAAAACATTAAGGTTAGATAAAGTAAAAGAACTCAGAAGGCGGAGAACAAGAGAATCAGAAAGCTAAAAAGAGAAAGAAAATTTGATTTGCATTAATCACCCATCAGAAAAAGAAGTTCTTTTTTCATTTTTCCATCAGACAAAGAGCAGTGGGATCAACCATGTGTATTGGAAAATCGTGGCTCTTCTCAACCAAGTTCTCTACCAACCAAAAGATTTGGGGCAAAGTATAGGGCTCTCGGTTTGGATCAGCAATAAAGGGCCTCACTTCATTTCATCATTTGGGCTTATTGTTTCTTTATTTTGCAGGAGCGGACCCAACAAAGTGGTATCAGAGCAATAGACATTCAAGATCTCAATTCTTGGAGAATCAAGACATAAGTTTTCATCCAAAATGTTAGTAACAAGGTTTGAGGTGGAGAAATTCGATAGCAAAGGAGACTTCGGACTATGGAAGGCCAAGATCAAGGCAATACTCGGCCAGCAGAAAGCCCACAGAGCCATTCTTGATCCATCAACTTTCCCTGCCACAGTGACAACCCAAGAAAAGGAGGATTGGGAGTTGACAGCCTACGGTACATTAGTTCTTAATCTAAGTGATAATGTTCTTAGATAAATTTTAGATCAAGAAACTGCATTTAGAATATGGACTAAGCTAAAAGAGTAGTATGCTACTAAAGACCTTCCTAGTAAAATGTATCTTAGGGAGAAGTTCTTCAAATTTAAAATGGATTCATCTAAAACTCTAACTGACAACTTAGATGAGTTCAAGAAGATAGTTACTAAATTTAAAACTCTAGGAGAAAAACTTGGTGATGAAAATGGGGCTTATGTGCTTCTAAACTCTTTGCCTAAATCGTATAAAGAAATTAAGAATGCTCTAAAGTATGGAAAAGATAGTAGAAGCACAGACACCATAATCTCAGCCCTAAGAACTAGAGAGCTTAAGCTACAGGTTGATAAAAAGGATAACCTAGTGGTGAAGGTCTGTTTGTAAAAGAAACTTCAACAAAACCACTCTAAAGACAGAAAACCTCATAATCCAGAAAAAAATAAATCAAAACAGAAAATAAAATGTAAGTACTGTAAGAAGAAAGGACATCTAATAAAAGACTGTTTTATTCTAAAGAGAAAGAACCAAGAGAAAGAGAAGGATTCAAAAGGCAAACAGCCCGAGGCATCTGTTGTAGAGGCTTCATTCATCTGCTCAGATGCCTTAGCCTCAACTTTAGACAAATCTAATCATGTAAACCCTCTAGGAAAACATGATTGGGTTTTGGACTCTGGATGCACCTACCATATGACTTCAATGGAACCTTGGTTTAACACCTTTAAGGAAATAAAAGGAGAAATGGTTTATATAGGAAACAACCAAGCCTGTAAAATTGAAGGCATTGGCTCTGTTTCCATGAAACTTAAGGATGGAACCATCAAACTTCTTAGGAATGTGAGATATGTTCCACTACTTAAGAGAAATCTAATCTCCTTAAGTATGTTAGATGCTATAGGGTGTGAATACAAGGGTAAAGGAGGAACTCTTGAGGTACTAAATGACTCTAAAGTAATATTAGTTAGGGAAAAGATAAATGACTTATTTGTGGTTAAAAGAGTTAAGATAATGACAAGAGCTTATGTAGCCACCATAAATGAGAACACAGAGGCTTATCTATGGCACAAAAGGTTATCTCACATAAGTGCTAAAGGCCTAAAAGTCCTATCTAATCAAGGAATTTGTTAGCTTTAAGGCTTCAATCAAACTAAGTATTTTGATGATAACAAACTCAGATTTTTTGTATTAATATTTTCAGTGTTTCAGAGCTACTATCTTGTAGAGCTCGGAAAGATGATTCCAACGCAATTTGAATCGCTCAAATCGGAGTTCAAACGAGAAAGTTATAAGCAAAAGAAGATTGGAGAGGAAATTCAACGTGGCAGTGATACGTGGCACCTTGCTGACGTGACACACAAACGGTCAATATTGATAACATGGTAGGTGACATGGGGATGATGTGACGCTCCAATCGGTCACTTTTGCTGACGTGGCACATGATGTGGTAGTGACGTGGCGATCGTGGACGAATGAGATAATGACAAGTGGCAGTCACCCAGCTTCACGGGCGGACGCGCACATGCGTCACACGTGCCTGCGGTTTCTTCACAGAATGCGGTGCGTGACGCTCAATCTCCTCTCCTGTGCGCGTGGTGCTCATATCATTCGGACATTTTTTATTTTCTTATTTTTCTTTAATTTCCTGGTCCAATTTTCTCCAAATTCTCACCAAATTTCAGCCTTTTCAAATTTTATTTCCTTCCTAAATTTTCATCCTTCAAATCCTTTTTATTCTCCAAATCTCAATAATTCCAATCTTTCAAAATTCCTTTTCAAATCCTTTCCTTTTCTATTTTTATTCAATCTCCACCCTTCATTTGCAATTATATCCAATGGCCAAAATTTATCCCCCTCGCCTATAAATTCGACTTGATTTTACTCTTCATGGACACACCAAAAGCTATCAAGTCTTAAGCTCTCAATTCTCTCTACTCTCAAATTCTTGTCCTCCTTGCTCATAAATTGACCTAGAGTTATTTTTGTGAGTTTTTTTCTGAGTGCTCAACTTGTGTATTTAGCCTTCAAGAGGTAATATTGTGAGGTTTTCTTTTAATTTTTAGGAATTGTATTAAGATGTGGGTACACCTTGGGTTGTGAGAAAAAGAAATTGGTTTGATCCTGAACCAGTAAAAAGGATCTTGGGTTTCCCTTTAGCCTAAGAAAAAGAGGGTCGTGTGTCGGTTTGGTCCTCACCTGCAAGAGGATCACTTAGTGAAATACCCAAGAAGGAGTCTTGGAGAGTGGAGTCGGCAATTTGCCGAATCACTAAAATTCCCGGTGTTTTATCTTCCTCTCTCTTTTATTTATTGTTTTCAAATTTTTTGCTTATTATCTTAGTAATTTTTTTAATCTTTCCAAATTGCATGATTTAATTTTTAGTGTGTTATTTAAATTTATCTTTGATTAAATTGTCTTTAAATTTAAAGTTATCATAGCTTGCATGATTTAAGTTTTGTCTTGCATAAATTTTCTTTAATCAAATTAGTGGGTTAATTTTATTGAGCATTGTTTAAATATAAAATTATTTAAAAAAAAAAAAAAAAAAAAAAAAGTTTGGTAGTCAACTCTATTCATCCCTCCCCCCCCTTTTCTAGTGTTGCCTTTAGATCCTACAAAATTCTTCCTAAAAGTCTCTCAAAAGATCTAACCTTTTGTGAACACTATGTTTTAGGGAAAGCCACAAGGCAAAGTTTCACTAAAGCACAACATACCACAAAAACTATCCTAGACTACATACACTCTTACCTATAGGGTCCAGCTCCTACACCTAGCCTAAGTGGCTCAAAGTATTTACTTTATTTTATTGATGCTTTCTCTAAGAAAAGTTGGGTTTACTTCCTTAAAACTAAAAACCAAGTGTTTGATAGGTTTAAGGAATGGAAGCTCATGATAGAGAAACAAACTTCTAAAGAAATTAAATACCTAAGAACTGATAACAGACTAGAATTTTGTAGTGAAGAGTTCAACAAATTCTATAAAGAAACAAGAATTAGTAGGCATAGGGCAATTAAATTCACTCCTCAACAAAATGGAGTTGCTGAAAGGCTAAATAGGACAGTCATGGAAAGAGTTAGATGTCTCCTATCAGATGCAATTCTAAGTGACAATTACTGGGCAGAGGTTGCAAGCTACATAGTGTACACCTTAAATAGGTGTCCACATTCTTCCCTAAATTTTTTGACTCCTGAAGAAAAATGGACCACACATCCACCTAACCTAGATAACCTAAGGGTATTTGGATGTGTTGGTTATATTCATCAAAATCAGGGAAAATTAAAATCTAGGGCAGTAAAGTGTATGTTTGTAGGGTTTTCTAATGGAGTAAAAGGATTTAAAATGTGAAACCCTATTGAAAAAAGGTTTATTATAAGTAGAGATGTCACTTTCAGAGAAAAAGAAATGTTTATGCAAAAGAAAAGGACATCCTATGAAGTTCCTAACAGCCTTAGTACCACTAGGATTGAGGTGGAGTCACCTAAGGTTTATTCCACTAACCAAAACCCTTCTATAGATTTAGAAGAAGAAGAGGATACCTCAAATGAGACCACAGGAAATACTGAAGTTGTACCTGACCTAAGTCAGTATTCCTTGATTAGGGATAGACAAAGAAGAGTGATAGTTCTTCCAGCTAGGTATACTGAAAATAACTATATAAACCTAGTTCTAATTTCCACAATAGCTCCTAATGACCAAGAACCAGCCATTTTTGAAGAAGCAGTGAACTGCCTTAATGCTAGGTCTTGGATCCAAGCTATGTGTGAAGAGATGGAGTCACTCACTGTCAATAATACCTGGACTCTAGCTCTTCTTCCTAAAGATTGTAAACCTATAGCTTCTAAATAGATATATAAACTAAAGAAAGGTTCTACCAAAGAAGAAAAGCCTAGGTACAAGGCAAGGTTAGTGGCTAAAGAATTTACTCAGAGAGAAGAAAGAGACTATACTGAAATCTTTTCACTAGTAGTGAAACAAACCTCTATTAGGCTTCTTTTATCTCTAGTTGCTCAGTATGACCTAGAACTAGATCAACTAGATGTTAAAACTACCTTCCTACATGGAAACTTAGATGAGGTTATCTATATGGTTCAACCTAAAGGGTTTGAGAAAAAAGGTAAGGAAGACCTATATTGTCTCTTAAACAAGTCAATATATGGTCTAAAACAATCCCCTAGATGCTAATATAGAAGGTTTAATGACTACATAGAGAGTATAGATTTTCAAAGAAGTTCCTATGATATTTGTTCTTATATTAACTCTACTACCTATAAGGACAAAGTCTACCTATTACTCTATGTTGATGATATGTTACTAGCAGGAAAGTCTAAGGAGAACTTAACTCAGAGAGAATTTGACATGAAAGACTTGAGTCAGTGTAGAAAGATCCTTGGGATAGAAATTCAGAGGGACAGAACATCCTCAACCCTAACCATAAGTCAACTAAGCTACTGTGAAAAAGGAATAAACAGATTCAATATGACTAATGCAAAACCAGTCACCATTCTTATTGCTACACACTTTAAACTTTCCTCTGAGAACTCACCAAAAGAGACAGACATAGAACATTTAACTCAAATCCAATCAATTTTGTACAATCAAGCAATAAGGAGTCTAATATACTTAATGATATCTACTAGACCAGACTTATCTTATAGCACTAGTTTAGTCAGTAGATACATGTCTAACCCTAGAAAAAGACATTGGGAAGCAATAAAATGGATTTTAAGACATCTTATTTGGTCTAGCAGTCGAAATTAACATATCAAAGTACTAATGAATCAAATTTAGAGCTATATGGATATGTTGATTCAGATTTTGCAGGTGACCAAGACAAAAGGAGATCTCTAACAAGTTATCTATTCTTATTTGGTCCTAACTTGTTGTGTTGGAAACCTAATTTACAGTCAATCACAACATTGTCAACCACAGAAGCAGAGTACATGGCACTTTCAAAAGCAATAAAGGAAGCATTGTGGTTAAAAGGATTGATGAAGGACTTTGGTATTAATCAAACAGTAGTTAAAATCTACTGTGATAACGAAAGTACCATTCACCTTTCCAAAAACCCTTAGTATCATTCAAGGACCAAACATATAGACATCAAGTATCACTTTGTCAAAGACAGAATAGAGAAAGAAGAAGTCGAGATGCTAAAAGTTCATACCACTGAGAACGCAGCCGACATGCTTACCAAACCTGTGAGTAAACTCAAGCTTGCTAACTGTCTTGGTCAGATCGGGTTTCTGCTTCCTAAAAAGGGTGAAGACATGTTAAATCCAGAAGGAGAAGAGTTTGCATGTTGAGCTTGAGGTGGAGATTTAAAGAATATAAGCTCATACATCAACATTCAAGAAGTTGTTTCACATTTCTTTAATCTTTACAGTTAGTCATTGTAACTACTTGTATTAGAAATTAGTATATATACTCATCATTTACAAATTTTTAGATACAATAACTAAATAGCTTCAAGAAAACTTGAAAGATCTGTAAAGAAAAAGAGTCTATGACTTAGCTTCTTAATAAAACTCTCACCTTCCTATGGACGTAGGCTTTAATAGCCGAACCACATACATCACTGAGCATTTTTTCTTCTTCTCTTTTCATCGTCTACAAGATAGCTTAAGATAGCTCGATCGTTTACCATTTTCTTCATATCGTCTAGAAGATCGACCGATCATCTACCTTTTCTTTCAGCAATCATCTACACAATTACATGATCGTTTATCTTTTTCTTCTGCCATCGTCTACCCGATTGCAAGTCTTCTCCATCGTATACTCAAAGCAGTCGCATAGATCAAACAAGAAAAACATTAGGGTTAGAAGATAGTAAAAGAACTCAGAAGGCGGAGAACAAAAGAATCAGAAAGCTAGAGATAGAAAGAAAATTTGATTTGCATTAATCACTCATCAGAAGAAAAAAAAGTTCTTTTTTCATTTTTCCATCAGACAAAGAGCAGTGGGATCAATCACGTGTAAGGCATCAGCTGGAAAATCGTGGGCTTTTCTCAACCAAGCTCTCTACCAACCAAAAGATTTGGGGCAAAGAATAGGGCTCTCGATTTGGATCAGCAGTAAAGGGCCTCACTTCATTTCATCATTTGAGCTTATTATTTCTTTATTTTGCAGGAGCAGGCCCAACACTTAGTCAAGCAGTGACTCTGATGAGAAAGTTTTTGCTCTTATGGGAAGTCTTTCTCTTGAATGTTCTAATATGCTTGATCATTCTAATGAATATATTTCTATGGAAAGAAAGGCAATAAAATAAAATGCAGTTACCTCTGAAAACTTATCTTTTGAAGAAGTCTATCAACTGTGGATGGAGGACTCTAAAGTCTTGAAAATTCAAAATGAGATAATAGAAAAATTAATTAGAGACAATCACCGTGTTAAGCACTATTTTTTAGCTGAAGAAAGAGTTGAAGGCGTCAAAAGTTGAACTTGAATCGATGTCAAAGTCTATTAGCTTGACTATGATCTTAACATGATTCTATCCTCTGGCAATAAAATTTATGATAAACATGGCATTGAGTTCAAGCAGTAGGGTAAGCAATTCTATAAAGGTGAATCATCTTTATTAAATCATTTGTTTCCAGCCTAGGACTCTTCGATGTCAATCTCTCTGTTAAAGACAAAGAATGTGTCAACATACACTAGAAGTGGCAATGAGAAACAAAGATGGATTTGTCATTACTGTGAAAAAGTTGGACATATCCGTCCTTAATGTTTTCATTTGTTTAGAAGAATTAGTAGTTTACCTTCATGGAATTACTCTAGAAAGACCTGGATGGTTGTCAATCCTGTCAAACCAATACATAGAAATAAATTTGAATGGAGAATTAAAAAGTCTGGATCTTCTTCTGAGTCTCAATGTTTAGTGGCATTCACCTCTCTTCCTTTGTTCCTCAACAAAAGAAGATTGGTACTTTGATAGTAGATATAACTGGCAAAAAGTCATTTTTCAACAATGTGAAGCCATCTAGCTCTGGTTATGTTATTTTTAGAGATGGAGCAAAAGGAAAAGTATTGGAAAAAAGAAAACTATTGTACTCTGGTCTTTCAACACTTGAGGATGTCATTCTTATAGAAGGGTTAACCGCAAACTTAATCAGCATAAGTCAGCTATGTGATCAGGGTCTTGTTGTAAGCTTCTCAAAAGATAAATATTTGGTGACCAACAAAGATAATATGACTGTCATGTCAAGTATGCGCTCATCTGATAGTTGTTACTTGTGGACTTCTAATATTATTAGTCATGTTTTAACATTCCTAAGTACAATGAAGTTGTGATCTCTCTCCAAAAATGTGGAATAGTCAAGTGCATGACTAGTATTCTTAAAGAAGTGGATTTTGATACGATGCAATGTACTAGATGTCATGTTTCCAATTGTCTTAATTGTGAGTCAAGGTGTGTATGCCCAAATGCTGAAATATGGAAGGAATGGAATTCTAACAATCCTAATAATGTTAAATATTTCCATCCTTTTGGTGACACGAGTTATATTCTGGCTAATTGTGCCTTGAGGCAAAAATGGTTTCCAAGTAGTGATTACAGTATATTTCTACATTCCACCAACAATCGAGTGCATCATGAGTATGAACTGAAGCATGTTTTGTTTTTCAAGAAGTCAAAATGAAAATTGATTGTTTTTCAAATTTATGCTGATTACATAATTTTTAAAAGGATGTCTCAGAAGATAGTGGATCATTATGTCCAACACACGCAAATTGAGCTTGAAATGAATTTGGTCAGACAACTTACTTACTTCTTGAAATCTCGGAATAAACAGATGAAAGCTGTGGAGGTTATTCAATTTGAATTCCTAAGGAGGGCCTTATATCTTTGAGATTATCAGTTTTGTGTTTGGTTTACCCTCAATTGTGCATATTCTACTTTTTTGTCGTTAGGGTGAATTTTTATGAAGATACTCAGACTTTCGATAGTAAATCGGTTAATGGATCAGTAAAGAAGAAAAATGATTTCAAGAAGGGTTGTTTTCCATCAAGAGTCAAAACTTGTGGTGTTCAAGTGTGAGGTTTTTCTTTCTCTTTCAATGGTGAGCCTATGATACATAATAAAACTAAGAAGGAAAGACGATGTTAAATGGGTTGTCCTAACAATGAAATACCTCATAAGTCATGTCATTGAGTTCACCAAGTATGTGTCTATGGATACGTCATATCAGGCATCTACTTCCATTAAAGATCTTGAAGGATACACATCTACTGCTAAATCTTATTTTTCTATTGAGATGTCTAGAAATTTGACTTCTCTTGACTTGCTTATGTTTACGAAAGAAACTAAAGTTGAAAGGGGTAATCAAGTTATTAATAATGTTGATAATACTGTGATAGAATCTCTATCTATTGTTGATCATGCTGAGTTGTCTGATATTTTGATTATTGCGCCTCCTAAACCCACTGTTGAGAATGTTGATCTGCTCGTTTCTTCTATTATTGATAATATTGTTCCTACCAAGACTATGTGTTAACTTGTGTTGTTCATATTATTGTCCTCATAAAGTTTGTCATTGGAAGTACTGTGATTAGTTATGTGAATTATATTGACCATCTTACCTTTTTTGAATGTGTTATCCCCATAAAAGTTGTCTTATGTATTGGTTTGTTTGGTATGGGTTGTTATGGTTTTGGTTGACAGATAATATTTTTCTTATTTATCTCATCGGAATTTTTGTCTCTGGTTTTATGGGCAGATATTTTTCTATGGTTTTCTTTCCCTATTTGGTTGCATATCCATTGGGGTGATTCTTTCCAATTTTGTTTTGTTGTGTCTGTTGTATTTCTTCATTTTGTGTGTTGAATTTAAAGGTGTTATTTCTTTTGGTTTTAGGGTAAGCCGCATATTATTGTGCAAGTTGTTCTACAAAATTTTATGTGAAAGAGTAAGACTTTCTAAAGGTGTTCGTCAGCGCTTTCTATGTTACTTGTTGGTGTTAATATGTTTCACGACATCTTGTGCTTGTCATTGTCCAGGGCATTCCTCTGCTGGTTGATGAGGATATTTTTCCTACTAATGATAGTGATGTCTTGGATGGTGCTCTTCTTATTTCTCCTTATGTTGGAAACTTCATTAAGCAAGACTTGTTGCTGAAGGCTCTAAACATATGTTAGATGATATGTACTCTAATAGCTATATTGATAGCTCAGCTGATGAGTCAGAGGTTTTGTGCATTCAGGTTACTTTTACTTGTTGTTGGCTAGTTGCTTGCTTCTAACGTCTTGGTTTTCGTTACTTTTGGTTGTTTTTGTAAGCCAAACAAATGGAGGAGGAGAAGTTGTGATGGTTATTCTGATTTTTTTTATGGATTGATAATTGTTTTAGTCTTGTTCGCTTGTTTCCGTTGTCGTGCCTTTCTTATTGGTTTGTTTTGCCTTAAAAAAATAGCCAAAGGAAGAGCTTGTTATAGCAATATGATTGGCTAAATTTATTATAGGACTACAATGTGGTTGGCTGATTTTATTATAGGAAAAACTTGAGCAACATATTATGCAACATGTCAAAGACATTGTCATAAACATTATTATATGTCTGGAAGTAGATTCTGCATATTATCTTTTTCATATCTGTCTACGTGATTTGCAGATTTTCGTATCTGTCTTTCTTATTTTCTTGCAAAGAACATTTATTCACTCCATAAATATATTCCCATAGCCAGCCTTACTGTATTGTACTCTTATTCCTTTTTAAGGTTAGTTGCCTTATTTGAAAAGTGTGTATTGAGAGTTTTGAGCTTGGGATTTATCTAAGTCTTAACCTCCGTGTATTGTTATTCAAAAAACTTTGTATTTGTCATTAAGAATTTTGGTTCGACAGCCATTGTAGAACTCCGGGGGAGTTTGATTTGATATTATATTTAGGGGGAGCCTAAGTACGTTGAAGATGATAAAAACTCATATTTAGGGGGAGCTAACTCCTAAGGGGAGCATAAGTATGTTGTATAGAGGGAATCTCATATAAAGCTTAAAGAATAATTATTGTGGAAGTGAGAGGAGCTCAAACTTAGGGGGAGACTATGTTGAAACTGAAGAGGAAGCTATACGTGAGTCACTAAAGAGGGAGTCTATACTTTCTTTTTAATTGCTAGACTCTTTATAGTGAAGTTTCATTCCATCAGGCATGATACCCCTCAAACGTAGGTGTTTGTGCACCAAACCGAGTCATCAATCTTTGTGTCGTTATTTTTCTATTTGCTTTCATGTTGCCCACTTGCCATACATATTGTTTGTGACATCGTGCTTGACATTGTATTCCATGTTAGATCTACTTAATTTTTCAAATTGTATGGTCGTTTCATGAGATGAAGTGCTTAGATCTCACACAAATATGATGTTGTGTATCCAACACACTTTGATGCTTAAGTTAGTTCTTAATTCAAAGTGGATTTAGTACGGGTCGAGCCTCCCTCCAACTTTATGCTCTTTATATATATAATATCAAAACCACTAGCTAGTCCAGTGGTGAATTTTTCTTCTAACTCCCTCTAGACCTAGGTTTAAGCCCCACCCATTACATCTATTTTTACTAAATTATATAAAGTCCCCTGTCAAAAGATTTTTGGATCCGTCACTGTGTGTACCTCATTATGGAGATATTACTCGTTCCTCTATCTTTATATATATATATATTATATATATATATATATATATATATATATATATTTCTGTTCAACATGTGTGTCAAAATGTATGATTAGTCTGCTATAATTAACATCGCAAAAAATGAAGCTTTTCCTTATGTGTAATTTCGTTGGAAAAGGTCTAAATTGTGTCGGGATGGACTCGTTTTATATTCTCTTTATATTCTCTTGATTTTTCACTAAATATTCACTTTCAATCATTAGTTATGAATTAATTTAAAACAATTATAATTAATTAAATTTCACTATTTTTTCACCAAAATGAATTTTAAAAATTCACTTCCTAATTATTTTAAACAATAGACATAATCTCAAATGCTAAATTGAGGGTATATTTACCTACCAACCAAATGTAATCAATAAAACTTAATTTAAGAAAGTGAGTCCCACTCGATTACATTTGGGGTTGTTTATCTAAATTTATAATGGAAATCAATTACGGACCCCACCATTTTTTTATTACACTCAATCATATAATCTAATTCATTTCAAGATAGGTGATATTCTCATTACAATTACAAGTTACACGAGACTCACAACATTTTTTTTTCTCACTTTACACCATTTACCCTTTCTCCCTCCTTTGATCTTTTGTTATTTATTAACTTTTTAGCTCTCCATCTCGCCTCCCCCCTCCCACTCTCTCACTTCCCCTTTCATTCTCTCTCTCGCACGCTCTCGCCTTCCTCCTCCCTTATTTCTTTCTCATTTCTTACATTGATTTGTATCTTTCTTAAGTATAATGGTTAAATTCTTAGCCAAATTTCAAAAATAAAAAGAAAACTATTTTCTTTAGTTTTCAAAATTTGGCTTAATGTTTTAAACCATTGATAAAAAAAATAGATAACAAAATAAGAAATTTGGAGGTGGAAGTAGTATCTATAGACTTAGAAAACAAAATGATTACTAAATAGGTCTAAATGATTACCAAATAATCCTTAAAAATCACTTTTAAAGAACAATCATTTACTTAATTTGTTTGTGGTAGCTTCTAGTGGTGAATTCCCATAAAATCAAATACCCTTTCCTAACAAAGTATGTATTTAAATTGAAAGCATTTAACACTTTAAACAAATAGTTTTTGGTACCATATATACTTTAACTATTATATAGCTAAATTACAACAATTGGGTATTCACTTACAAATATAGAAAATCTACTTTCTTAGGTTTAAGTTAAAATTTTCAAACAGAAATATACTTCATAGATTAAAAATTAATTTTAATCTCTAAACTTTGGTCCATCAATTTTAGTTTATTACAGTTTAGTGTTTGAACTTTTAATTTTGTAATAATTTAGTCTCTGAACTTTTCTATGTAACAATTTAGTTCTCCTACTTTAAAATTTGTAACAATTTAATCCTTATTGTAAAAATTAGTGTTAAGATTTAATAAAAATCCGTGCATGAATAAACCGATAAAATAATTAAAGATCCAATATTTTTATAAAATACAAAGCCTACATCATAAAATAATAAAAATTGACATATAATTTTGATAACTTTTTTTTACGTTAGGGACTAAATTATTATGAATTTGAAAGTACAATGACTAAATCATTACATACTAAAGTTTAGGGATTAGATTACTACAAAATTGAAATTATAGGGACTAAATCGTTACAATCAAAAATTCAATGACTAAATTGTCACTTTCATAAAAGTTCAAGGATCAAAAATGTTTTTTAACCTTCTTCATATGATTACTATTTATTTTTATAAAACCACAAATTATATATATATATATATATTAAAAGTTAAGTGAAAGATGTGAATAAAATCTATGGCCTCAGAAAGAGGAGTTATATCTTAATCGTTCAACTATGTTAATATGGAATATCATTATATTCTAACTGTTTGATCAATTTTGAAAATATATTTTTAATCTCTCACTAGGGGTGTTCAAAAAATACACTAACTCAACCAACTCGAACTACCCAACCCAACCGGATTGGGTTAGATTTTATTTTGGGTTGGATTGGGTTAAAAAATTTCAAAAATCTTAAATCCGGGATGGGTCTTAGGTTATTCCAGTTTAGACCCGACCCGACCCGAATACATATTATATATATATATATATATATATATATATATATATATTAAAAAAATCAAAACAAAAAAGAGAAATCGAAGTCCAGACTCGCCACTCGAAGAAACTAAACGATTGAAAACGAAACCTCCCTCTTCGCACCCGATCAAAACCCTCGCCTCTTCCCTCGCCCTCGTCGCTTCCGTCGAAACGAAACCCCTCCGCCTTAGCCGAACAAAAATCCTCTGCTTCCGATTAGGTCTCCACCTTAGTCCCCTTGTCAGATCCGGCCCACGCCTCAAACTTCTAACCCGGTCTCCCTTAGTCCCCTCGCTTCCATTCCCGATACTAAAAAAAAAAAAAAAAAAAAAAAAAAAAAAAAAAAAAAAAAAAAAAAAAACCGGCAACCCAAGGTTTGGTCAGGTTGGGTTGACCCTTAAAAATGAAGTTCATTATTAACCAACCCGATTTTTTAGGTTGGTCTACAAAATTCTTCCAACCTGATCTAATCCGGACTATATACACCCCTATCTCTCATTATATTGTTTTTCTAATACAAAATAAATTATACTAACGAGAGAATACTTTAATGGTTAAAAGTATTAGTAGTCTTCTTTATTTTACATTATTAATAATGCTAAATATAGCTCAATTGATTCTAAAAGTCGAAGATTTGAAACCTTGCTTTTACCTTTGCAACATATATATACTTCGATCAACCACCTATATGGCTATGTGAACCATAGTATATAATAACATTAGATAGTCAAAAGTCGAGAAGGGAAAAGAATGGATAAATTTGGAGAATGTAAATGGGCTTGGGCTTGCGTTGACTAAGCCCGGCCCATTCAGACATTGTCGGCGAGTTTTTATGAATAAATGAATAAAAAATAGAAATGTTTGAATATTTGTCGTGGTAGTGGTAGTCAAATGGGAATGCCATAACTTTGACTAGTGACTCTAAAATGAAATTCTCGTGGTAGCACGTGACAACCGCATTGGCGCACGTGCTCATGCAGCAGAACTTAAAAGAAAATAAAAGACCAAAAAAAAATTGGTACTTTCTTGGATCCATCTATTTTTGTGCATTCTAAACATAGTTTAATAAAATACCGTCGTGTAATAATTATATTTTTTAAAAAAATATATTTTTTTAGTTTATCATAAAAAATAGAAGTATATGACTTAAATATAGTTTAGATTATACTTAATCATTATTCAAAATAAAAAATAAAAAGTTGAGGTCTGGCTGTTCAAACTAGACTTAGTCAGCCCATTGAATATTATGTCCACAATGCAACTTTTGACTCTTTTCATCTTTCATACATAGAAAGGAAGGAACGAAAAGGAAAATAATAATTAAAAATGTGATAAAGTAATGTCGGATTCATTACTCTTTGGTCGTAAGTATTACTTTAGGTGAGAGTAAGAGATTCATATTTTAATTTAAAAAAAAGCAATTGGTATATTATCTATAAAATTATGTTAAAATTGATGTGGTTAAACATAACTCAACAAGTTTAAGCTTATACTATTGAATATCGATTAAGATCTACATTAATAGTTTGAATTTTCAACCTCACGTGTTGTTGAACTAAATTAAAATTCTAAGTACGTGACCACAACGAAAGCTAACATATTGTTCTTATTAACATGAATTTATTAACTTCAATTAATACTATTATTTAGTGCAATGTGAATATAATTTCTAATAACAACATTTATAATTTAGTTTTTGAGTAAAAACAACTTAATTATTAATCTAAATAAATTTTATAGATTTCATGACATACAGAAATATTCGTCAATATAGATTCCAATGTTTGTTTAAAGAAATGATAATGGTTAAGAAATATAAGAAAATAAGCACAATATCCAAAAAAATAAAAATAATTATTGTAACTGAAAATAATTGTCTTTTGAAATAATTGACAATCCATACATAAAAGGGTTGTTTTTAAATATAAAAAAATAAATTAAAATATTTACAAAATATAATAAAAATTTAAAACTATTAATGATAGAAATTAATAGACAATGATAGACTTCTAAGAGTGTCTACCAATGTCTATCGTTGATAGTTCTAAAATTTTACTATATCTTATAAATATTTTCAAGAATTTTACTATTTGAAATAATTTTCTACATAAAAGTTATATATTTAAATAAATAAATAAAAACACACGGCTAAAAATGATATTGGGACTATATATTTGATCAAATGAGATTATTGAACTACTAGAAGATTGGTAGATAATATAATAACTTTGAATAATTAACTATAATTAAAATTTCTAAAATATAAAATGGGTTGATTTTTAATATTAATTCATGGTAGGTAAGTATAAAAGGTCCAAATCTTTATTTATTATGATTTTGTTTAAGAAAAAAAAACAGAAAAAAGGTTCAAATCTAAGTAAAGTGAAAAAGGAAAAATAAATAAATAAAAGATGAGTCAAATGTTGAATATGTAAAAGTTTGAAAGAAATAATATTTAAGGATTTTTCCATCTTCTTCTGACAAACTCACTTCCCTAGTAAACTGCCCTTCAATAGCTGCTGCCACCTCCCCATGTGCTTTGTCTCACATTTTTCAATTTTCAAAATGTATACATTTTCTCTAATTACATACAATTTAAGTCAACCTTTTAACTATACAATTAAGGTTTTAAAATTATATTTTCACAATTTAGTCATTTCAACTTTATTTCCTTTATTTCATGAACTTTTTAATTTATTGATACCTCAGTCTTAGTAGGTAATAATTTGATTCCAATATTTCTTACAAAGTAAAAACGGATAATTTTAAAGAAAATTTCATGATAGAAAAATTATATTATTACAAATTTAAAATAGAATAAAATTTTTACAACTAGATTGTTATAAAATTCAAAGTATGTGAATTATTACAAAATAAAGTAAGTTGTTACTTGCATGAAAATTTGAGATCCTAAAATATTTTTAACCCTAGAATTAAATTTTATCTATGGATTTAATAAGATATATCAACTCTTATGACTATTTTATTTTATTTTAATATTGCAAGTTTGGAAACTTTTTTATAAAAATATGCATGTTTTGAAATTTACTAGAGAACTATGGTAGAATCTCACATGTTGAAGAGACGACCTACTTAGAAATCAACTCCAAAGGCCAAAAAGTTTGCCATTTATTTAAAAAAATAAAAAATAAAAAATAAGAAGAATAGCTCTTGGACGGATGATCTATCCAAACATCATCATATTCTTAGTTTTTTAAGTCAATTTTTTGCTTACACTTAATAATGTTGTAGAATTAGGAGAAAAATAACAGGGTAGGAGAAGAAGGAAAGTAGAGACTATACATATTCTGTATTTATGGTATATTTTAAAGATCCCTATGATCACTATTTGTAGAGTTTATAATATATGAAAAGATAAATAGAAAAGATATTGGACTATTTTCAAATATAGAAAAATAAACTAAAATATTTATAAACATAGCAAAAGTTCACTGTTTATCTATGACAAATCGCAAATAGACTATTAATTGTATCTATTTGTGTCATGATAGACATAAATACTAATCTATCGCAGATAGACGGTGATATTTTACTATTATTTATAAATATTTTCAACCATTCCCTCATTTAAAATAATTTTTTAAACATATTTGGGTCAGTGTAATTTATGTGTATATATATATATATACAACAAATTTTTTTTATAAATATTTCGAATATTTATAACCAAGACAAAACTTTTCATTTTCTAATAAATAGCACACATTTTTTCATTTTTTTTAATGAATGCGCACACATGCAATAAATTTACTTTAAATTCAGAAAGAAAAAGACACTTTTTTGTATCAAAATGTAAATATCATTAAGATTACTTAAATGTCAAATATCATTACTTAAATGTTTTTATAAATAGTGTATACCATAGAGACTATTTACCAGAGTTTTAACGAATTATATAAATCATAGAAACTAAATTCTAATTTTCTCTAAATTAGAGGATAAAAAAAAGTCATTTAACTTTTTTCTTCCAAGAAACTTATACATTAAAAGAAGAATGTTGTTACCACAAATTAATTTGATTTTGTCCAAAAAAAAAAAAGCATGGAAAAAAGGTTAGAAAAATTTGAGAATTGAAATGCTTTGAAGGCAGACAAAATAGGATAATGTAAAAACATTTTAAAAATAAAGACATAAGTGACAGCAAGAAGAATCTTGTATTTCAATTATAATTAAGATCACCAGCTTGGAATGGATGTTGTAGTAGTTTCAACTACAGAATATTATTGCCTCCAACTTTGCAACATACACCTATAGTTTTGGCCTCAACCTACTTTCTCAAACCTTTTCTTTCAAATAAAATTGTTTTTTTTTTAAAAAAAAAAAAAAAAGTTCTTTTTGGAATTTTGGTTAAGATTTTTAAATATTTTTAAAAAGGTTTTTTTTTTTTTTTTAATAAATGAGTATATAAAAAAGTATATTTAGGTAAGATGGTTTAGAAGAACATTCATTTTCCACTACCATGTTTGACAGTCTCTCTTTCATGAAATTTATGTTGCTAAAGTGAGAGAGTGTATTGACTATATTAATTACAATTGTTTTTCTTTTAATTTTTCATTTTTATCCTTTGGAAATAAAATATCTTTTACTTAATTTCTAATTTAAAATGTTTTCAATGGTCCTTTGGATGAATGGTTAGCCTCATAATAAAATTTATGTTAAAATTACAAGTTTAATTAACGTTAAAATACTATTTTAGTCTCTATATTTTGAGTTTTTGTTTCTTATACTTTAAAAGTGTTCATTTTGGTCTCTATATTTTTAACTTTGGTTCATTTTGGTCTTTGTACTTTGAAAAAGTGATCATCTTAGTCCATACATTTTCATTTTCAATTCATTTTTTAAGGATTAAAATGGTCACCTTTTGAAAAGTTTAAGCTCCAAGATGAATGGAAGTTGAAAGTATAAGAATCAAAATGAACAATTTGAAATTACAGAGACCAAAACGAACAAAAGTTTAAAATATAGGGACCAAAATGAACACTTTTAAAATATAGAGACAAAAATGAATCAAAATCTAAAATATAGGGACCAAAGTAGTATTTATATCTTTAATTAATTACTTTTTGGACCGCATCTTTATAAACTTTTTGAAAACGTAGATTAGATAAGATGACAACAATGTAGCAACAAGTTGGATGGAAGTGAGATGAAACAATTACAATGAAATTATTGTTAAAGAATTGGTGCTAAACTATAAATATTATCTATCCTCAACATTTTATCTAAGTTTCACTTTTATACTATAAATTAATGTTAGTTTAAAATGACGATGTTGATAAAAATTTGGAATTTTGAATTTTGTAAAAATGTTGATGAAAATCTTCTTGTTAATAGATATTTCTAAAAAAATATATAAAAAAACAAAAAAAAATCTAAATTAATAAAGAAACATTTTTATGTTGTTTAAACAACTTAAAATATTTATTATTTATATTATATTTACACGAATCACATTTGGTTGCTTATTACTTTTTTTATATTTCATGGATTTTTTTTATCATATAATGAAAATATTGACTCACTCTTTATGTTAATATCGAATTCATAAAAATATGAAAAATATCGATAAAGATGTCGACATGTTGAAGAACATTTAATAAGATGCTAACACAAAGTTAAAAAGCGAGAGTTGAGAGAGTCAAGAAAGATATCGAAGGATATTTTTATTATTATTATTATTAATAAATTGAAAAGAATTTTGGTGTGGGGAATTCCAAAAGGACTGAAGTGAAAGAAAGAAAAGAAAATAGAGGTTTTGAAGTGAAAGAAAAGGAATGGAAGAAAATATTTGTTTTATGGGGAGCAAAAAAGGGATAAACTTTTTGACTCAAAGTTCCACAGACTACATTTTTTGCAAAGGCAAAAACTGAGATCAGAAAATGAACTCACTGTTTTTGTTCTATTTGTACACTCAGTTTTTCCCCAATTTGAAAAAAAAAAATCAATTTTGCTTTTTTGGTGTAGGACTGAAAATGGAATATCACACAAACAAAGAGTGTGCAATAAATTACACCCATTTTCAATTGTCATTTGTGTATTGTGCAAACCAAAATCATATCATCACTCTTTTCAAATCTTTTGATATGATTTGATGAGATTTTTTTCGATAATTATTTCGTTTTTAGTTTTGAAAACTTAAACCTATAGATTTTAAGGTTATTTTTAATGTAAAAAATGAGTTAATTTATTTATAAATATAGATATTATAATATTTTACTATATTTGAAATTATTTTTACTAATTTTGTCATTTCAAATAATTACCCTAAATTTTACCTCTGTTTATAATTTTTTCTTTTAATATTTTTCTATCTATTTTCTGTCAAGTTTTAAAGTTTTTAAAAATTAGGTTCTAAAAGTTTGTATTTAAAAAAAAATAATAACTAGAGTTCTTTAAAAATGTGACAACGATTATTTTAAAAATGATAAAAATAAATAAACATAAATTTTAAAAGAAAAATTCACGGATAGAAAAAATATCAAACTATTTACAAAAATAGCAAAAAAATATTGATTTACATTGATAGACTTCTATCAATAGTAAATTTTTATCAGTACTAGACTTCTATCAATTTTTGTCAACACTGATATATTTCTATTGATTTCTATAAAAAAAAAATCAAAATTTTATTATTTTATATAAATAATTTTCTTTATTTTTCTATTTTTAAAAATTAAAAAATAAAACGAAGTTGATTTGAATTTGGATTTGGACCCATTTCTCCGATTTTCTACCAAAAACATGACCCTAATTTTGGATTTTTGTTGTTTTCTACAACATTTTTTTAAAACTAATTTGGGGTTGCTTTTGCTTTCCTTTTCTAATTAGTAAGAAATCTTTGTTCTTTCCGACTTTTTTTTCTCCTTTTTCTAATTGGGATTTGAGTAAGGGAATTGACCTTTTGGAGCCCCTTCACTTTTTTTTTTTTTTTTTTCTTTTTTCCTTCGTGAAATATAATTCAATAGTTAAATTAATGAATAATGAGTATAAATGTTAAAATTGCTGAATAAATTTTTAAGTATAGCAAAATGTCATTGTCTATTCATGATAGATCGCGATAGATATCTATCAAGGGATGATAGATTGCGACAGACATCATAGATTTCTATCACGGTCTATCACTGATCGATAGAGATATTTTGCTATATTTGTAAATAAATTGATTCATTCTTCTTTATTTGAAAATAGTCCTAAATTAATTATAAGTTTAGTTTCTAATTTCTTATTTATAACTATTTTATTGTACTATTCAAAAAGGATTTAGGCGAAGAAATTTTTAATTCCCTTTTTGGACCATTTTAGAGATATATTAGTTAATTTATTTTAGTTTTGATTTTTTTTCGAGATTTTATTTTGAGAAATTATCACATATAAAAAAAATGTCAAAATACTTATTGAAATAGTAAAAGAAAAAAAAACACTGATAGACTTTTGTCAGCGTCTATCACATAGTATCAATGATAAACTTCTATCAATTTTTATCACTAATAAACTTCTATAAACATCTATCAAAGAAGATTAAATTTTGTTATTTTGTGTAAATAGTTTTTCTTATTTTTTTTATTTTTGAACATCCCCTTTATTTAAAGTCAAGTCTAATTAAAATTTGAATATAAACTTTATCTATAAATTGATTAAATTATACTCTCAATTTTTTAAGGTGGCTTTTTTTTCTCTTATTTTCGTAGTTTATTACTATTTGTTATTTTTGCAGCTATGCCTTTTCTCCCATTTTTCTTTTGTTTGATATACTACACCAGTCCCTTGTTTGTTTGCTTTTTTTCTTTTTCTTTTTTGTCTTCTTTTTTTTTTTTTTTTTTTTTTAAATCAGTTGTCGTTATCAATTAGCGAAGGAAAAGATCATTATTTCGTAAGTTCAAAAAATTTCTTAAAGTTTAAGTAATTAAAAAGTCGAAGTGGCAAAAAATAGAGTGATATAATTTTTTGTTCACATCTATATGAAGAAAAACATTTTTTAAAAAATTAATCCAACTTTTTAAAACTATTTTAAAGAAATTTTAAGCAATTAAAAAGTCAAAGTAGCAAAAAATATAGAGTGATATAATTTTTTTGTTCACATCTATATGAAGAAAAACATTTTTTAAAAAATTAATCCATTTTTTAAAACTACTTTTTATTTATTATGATATTTTTAAAACTCCCTTTTAATAATCTAAAATCACTCATTAAATTATACTCAACACACTTTAATTTAATAATTTTTTTAAACGCACCTATAAAAAAGATCAAATTTGTTTAAAAAGAACTTTTCCTAAAGTTATTTCAAACACATTTCATTTGAATGTGCAATGAAATTAATAATTTTCTTTAAAAGAAAATTAAGTAGGGAAATCCACTACAAATTTATCAATAAATCAAACAATATCCAACCAGCGAAATTTATAAGTTAAATTATAGAAAATATCATTGAACTTTCAAAACTTTCGATAGTACTCATAAAAATGAAAATCTTTAGTATCTCCTTTCAAAATACTCTAAGGTTTTAAAAAATTTCTTTTACTATCTGTAACCTCCTTTCTTTAAAAAAAAAAAAAAGGAAAAAAAAAGGTGTTTTGAAATGTGCTTATGGTTTATAGTCTAACCATATAGACATTTAAACTCAATCATGACATTATTTGAATCTAGCTACAAAATCAAGCATATGAAAATAATACTCAAACTTGATAATTAGAAGTTAACATTAAGTTAAAAAAACATTCCAAAAAATATAGAAAAAAATATTTCTCTTAGAATAATTGTTAGGGACAACGGACCTCCACCATGGTATGATATTGTCCATGAATGACACCTTGAGCACTCTTTGTTAAGGACAATGAAACTCTAGATATCTTCACAATGGTATGATATATCCACTTTCGATATAAACCCTCATGGTTTTACTTTTAAAACCACCCAAAACGCCTCGTATCATTGGAGATAATTATCATCCCTTATAAACCTATGACCATTCTTTTATTTAACCGATATGGAACTTTGATTGCATTTTCATCTAACAATAATCTTGTCCCAAAAAAAGATTGCTAATAGTTAGCTAAAAAACTAACTTTAGTTTTAGAATTAGGAGTGTTAAGAGATACTATTTGAGGGAAAAAATTATTTGAATTATTTGATGCGTTGATAAGGAAGGAAGAATATATTTCTAAAACGGACAAACAAATGTATCGATTTCATTTTTTATTTTCTATCCCAAGGTTGGTTTGATACCTAAACATAATAATGATTATGTTTGATTCTTTTCTTCATTTTTTAATTACTTTCCGCCAATTTTGATTCTTCCATTTTTAGTCTTTTAAGAATGGAAAATTATTGAGGGTTTAAACTGAGTTATATAAAATCCACCAAAATTTATAGATAGAAAAAAATATCAAACTATTTACTTATATATATATATATGAAAAATATTTATACACATTGATAAACTTCTGTCAGTGTCTATCAGTGATAGACTTCTATCAATTTCTATCAAGACATTGGTAGGCTTCTAACATCTATCAATCTCTATTAAAAATAAATAAATAAAATTTTTCTATTTTGAATAAATAGTTTTTCTTATTTTGAAAACATAGATTTAGGGGGCAAGCAAATAGTTGATTATTATAGTCTTATATTATTATAATTGGGTTATAATAATTTGTGTTTGGGAAGTAGATTATTTTAGTTTAGATTATAATAGTATGTGTTTGAGATGCAAACTATTTTAGTTTAAGAAGAAAATAGTAAACATTATAACAAAGAATAAAAAAATGATAATATAAAATATTAAATACTGTAGAAAATAGTAAATACAGTTAGAGTTTTGAAATAATGTTGACTGTAGCTAATTGAGTAATACAAAAGAGTATTTACTGTAGCAAGGAGTGATTATTATAGTTTTAGTTCTTGTCCTAAACACGCCCTTAGTAGTAGAATATTTTTATTAAATCATATATTCGAATTTCTTTTATCTCCTCATACATATATATATATATATGTATATATGAAAATGGACAAAATCTTACCAAAAAAAAAAAAATAATAATAATTAATGTCCACATCAATGACAATTTAAAAAAAGTGGAACTATTATATTACTTTAAAGCATTAATTTTATTTCTGGTTGCAAATATTAAAAAAAGAAATTTTTTTAATTTTTTAATTTTTTTCATACCAATAGAGATGGAGAATACGAACCCCAAACCTTTTGATTGCTAAGATATACGAAAAAAATCACTAATTACAAATTTATAATATATCAATATAATTTGAGTAACAATCTAAGACATAAAAGTTTTATTTTTAACAGCAAAATATCAAGAAATTCCCTCCTAACATTAGTGTAAATGCACAAACCCATTAAATACACACATACAAAGTTAAACTAAACTTAAATAATGATAATAACTTTGAGATTTGTGTCTATTTCGATCTTAAACTTTCAAATTAAATTAATTTATTATATAAAAAATTAAATTTTATCTTTTAAAATTCTAAAATTTTAATTTTGGGTCTATTATATTCATTATATTGTTTGAAAAGAAAAATAAAATTTGAGAACCACTTATATAAGTTTAATGTGAAAAAAGTACAAATTATTACACAAATGGTTGCTCTTTTATTAATATATCACCATTATAAAATATCATATCTCAATTGAAAAAATAAAAAAAACGATCACATTTTAGTTAGGAAACCAAAAACGATCACATTTTAGTTAGGAAACCAAAAACATAGTGTAATCATATATCGATAAATCATAATTGAATCATAACTTAAAGAGAGAAAAAAAAAAAAAGTGTAAATTAATGTTCATCGTGCAACCCACATATTAATCCAAGTTTCGATTACGTAATCAAAGTACACAACTTTCAAGACAAGCACAATTTTTTCTAACCTCCCGAAAATAAAATAATAAAAATAAAAAGGTCTTCCAAATTTCTGTGCTCGTCTTCTCCAAGTTTCCCCTTTTTTCAAACCGAGTCCCTTCCACTCTGCAACTCCAAAATTTTCCTCTCAAAATTCTCCCATTAATGGCCCAAACCCTCATCTCTCCCTCTACCAGTCCCCTTCATTCTTCCAACCCTGTTTCCAGTTTTCCGATCATTGCCGTCGCTGTCATCGGAATCTGCGCCACTGCGTTTTTACTCGTCACCTATTACGTCTTCGTCATAAAATGCTGTCTCAACTGGCAACGAATAGAAATCCTTCGCCGGTTTTCTCTCTCCCGTCGCCGTGAAGAGACTTTAATACTCCGGCAGCCAGCAGAGCCACGTGGGTTAGACCCATCAACGATCCAATCAATCCCACTTATTAGTTACAAAAAACCCATTAACGAAACTACCAGCGGCGGCGAATGCGCCGTTTGTCTGACGGAGTTTCAAACGGAGGAGCAATTGAGGAAAATTCCGATTTGTAGTCATCTCTTTCATATTGATTGCATCGACATTTGGCTTCAGAATAATTCCAATTGCCCACTTTGCAGAACCTCAATCTCCGCTCAAAATTGGCTGATTCCAACCGATCAAGCCCCTTCCCCTCAAGATTTGGGCCTCAATACCGGCAGCCACATTTCCGTCGCCGATGAGAATTTCGTTGTGATTGAACTGGGTCGGAATCTAGATCGCCGCCGACATCCGGCGTTGGGGTCCAGCGAAGCGGCGGAATCGGGGAGAAAGTTTAAGAAGGTTACGAGTATGGGGGATGAGTGTATTGACATGAGGGAGAAGGATGAGGAGTTCATAGTGCAGCCGATTAGAAGGTCGTTTTCGATGGATTCATCCGGCGACCGGCAGCTGTATATGGCGGTGCAAGCGGCGGTGCGGGAGAAGGGTGACGGTGAGAATGGAGTTGAAGTTGAGGGTTGTAGTAGCAGAGTACGAAGATCTTTCTTTTCTTTTGGGAGTGGCAGAGGATCTAGAAATGCAGTTTTGCCCATTCAGTTTCAACCTTAAAAGACTCTGTTTCTTTCTTTTTTTTTTTTTTCCTTTCTCATCATTGTAATTTGTAATTTGGTAATATAGGTTATAGTATATTGTTGATAATTGTTTGATTTTGGTGGAAAATTTTACCTTTTGATTCTGATTTGTTGGGGTTTTGAGCGTGAAAATTTTTCGTTTTGGTGTTTTTTTTTATCACAAGAACCGTATTCAAAGAAGGGTATTAACATCAACCTAACGAATGAATTTGGAGTGTTTGGGCCATGAAGTTGGGTTGGCTAGAAAAACTACCCCAATATTTGACTCGTCAAATTGATAACTTCAAAGAAATTTGTTGAAAATACAAAATATGTAACTAAGTGAATGCAATAGAAATAAGTGTTAGGATTGATTTTAGACCAAAAGTTATAATTAGACATGAAATAAAGAGAAGCAACAAGTCAAGAAAATAGTAAGATTTTTAGGCCATAAATATAAATCGTACCTTTAGGCTCAAATTAAGGTGCTCAACCTCGACCAAAATCGAACATCTTCCTCTAAACTCATTTTGGTCATAGGGTGATATTTTGAACCCTAGCCAAAAGCGAACTCAAACACGTCTCTATTGGAACAACCTAGGTCAATCACCTCTATAAATACATCAATATAACTTCATATGAGGTAATTGAAATCATACTCTCAAACTCTCTAATTTCCATATTCTTCACACTTTGACTTAAGTATCGAGTGTGTGTGGCGACCACCACATTGTGTGCAAGTTTTCTCTTTTGCATGTCATATTTTTATTCCCTTTAAACAAATTCACTACTTGTGTCATGTGAAGGTCAAGTGGGTTTATATATATATATATATATATATATATATATATATATATATATATTTGAATATTTCTTGAATTTTTCAATTGTAAATTTTGTAGAATAGTATAGTTGAGTTAGGTGTATGTCGAAACCATTTTAGACAATTGCTCAAGTAAGAGATACACTATCGATCAAATTTGGACAAAATTTGAACTATAATTACAACTTTTTTTTTTTTTTTTGTATTTAGTTGTATATCAAGACTTATTTGTATTATATGATATAAACTTTTGATAATTTTTTTTCAATTTTTAATCTCACACAATTTAAAAAAAAAAAAGTTATCAAACCAAATTTTGTTTTTGTTTCTTTTTTTCTTTCTTTCAAGAAACATGAAAACAAAATAGTGACCAAATATATTACTATTCCTAGTTCTTAAGAATAGAGAATATAAAACAGGAAATAAGAATGTAAACAAATGGTCCGTACTAAATAAAATTATAACTCCATCTTTGTGCCTCAAAAGGGAAAAAAACAAAAAAAAAAAAAAACGAAAAAGTTCCATCTTTGGTGTACTTAACAAAATTATTAAAGAAAAACCATTAAATTTTAAACCAAAAAAAAAAAAAAAAAAAAAAATCAACCATTTTGTTTTGATCTCTCCTAATTAGAATAATAAAAAATATATCAGCTAGTCTCAATTATGCTATGCCACCTAAGATGTGGTTTGTTCTCTTGCTGAATAATTAACATGTAATACCTCTTATGAGTTTGGTGATACAATCTTCATTCTCGTAGTATTTGTTGACTAAAAAAGAAAAAAAAAGTACGAAAAACACCTCTCTCTCCTTCACTCATATATGCAACAAAACTTTACCAAATTTAGAGTTTATTGCAAAGAGAATGTGGAATTAGATTTCTCTTTATCTTTCTCACGAAAAAATCACGATCTTCCAAAAAGAAATCCATTATCTGAAAATCACACGGAACAATTCTCCACTAATCTCAATTACAAGAGCATCCTCTTAAAGTTTTTAATTATTCACATTTTTCCCTATCTCCAACTAGAGAATACAAAAAGCATTTAATTAGAGTTAGCACACTAAGCTTAAAGTGTTTTTAATTGGGACATTTTATAGGCTTGGAGTTCATCCTCATTCTTCAATTTAACCGATGTGGAACAAATTATATTTCTAATATTTTGCCAAAATCCAATATCTCTCACGACTTTCGTTCTATTTTTACCTTTAATAAATTTGCAGCCGTTTATATGAATATTGAAGAGTTGAAAATGAAGGTAATTAAAAAGAAAATAAAAGCAAGAAGCATACACAACAGATTGTTAAAGTGGTTCGGCAAATATGAGAAGGAGCAAGTTTTATTGAATCAAACGAGATTTTTTAACAGCAGCATTATAAATGAGTTTTTCTTTTCATGCATCTCTAGTTTCATCTAATGAAGTCTATTTATAGGCTAAGTCATGCATCCAATTATGTAATTACTCCAAATTTTTTTTATTTCATAAAAGAATAACATGAAAGGTCAAGAACTAAAATGAGATTTAAATAAATAAAAAAAAAGTAATCTAGACATTGATGTGAAACCATTAATTACTTCAACATTAAAGTCTCTTGGGTAACTATTTCATTTTTTGGTTTTTGTTTTTTGAAAATTAAATTTACTTTTTTCCCATTTTTTACAACAATTTGTATCTTTATTAAATATAATGGTTGAATTCTTAGTTAAATTCCAAAAACTAAAACTAATTTTAAAAGCTACTTTTTTAGTTTTTAAATTTTGGCTTGGTTTTTTAAACTATTGGTAAAAAGTAGATAACAAAGAAAGAAATTTGGGGTAAAAATTATTGTGGGTGTCCCGTCTACTTATTACACAAGCAAGACTTTATAACTTGTGTTCTGTGAGTCCAATTTGGGGCTAATTTTTAGGTTGGCCCATCTTGAAAGCCTTAGGATTTTTTTAATGTGATATGGGGATGACCTAAGGAAAAAGAGAGTGAAAAAAGAAGCAAAAAACCGAAGAGAAAGACAGCAGCTCAATTTTTCAATGACATCTTTCACAAAGTTGTCGATTATTGAAGTTTGAACCTTTGGATCGTGCTAAAATATGGTTAGCCTGTTTAGGACACATAGAATCTCGTTTTGAAAGGTTGGATCGTAGTTTGAAGCTCTGGTTTGTCTGTAATTACTACCGAACAAAATCTACAGAACTGAGTGATTTTCATTCTTTTTATCTCTTAAGTGTTCATCTTTCATGTATGAATGTATTGGTGGATAGTGAATCTTTGTATGACTGATTTGGGTTCTTTTTCCTCAATTTTATCATAATAAGAGGAGTTGATAAGGGTGGACTTCTTATAAGTCTCATGGTTTTTACCCTTTACATCGAAGGGGTTTTCAACATATAATTCGTGTGTGCTCTTTGCTTTTAGTCTTCCATAATTTTTTTGTTTATTATTGTCCATTGTTAGTTGATTGCTTGGTAATTATTTGTGCTGGGTTGAAATCCCAAACGCAGCGTAAAAATTTTTAGATCATTTTCAGATTTTAATAGCCAATTAAAAGAGAAAATAAAATCTAGAAACCTTTAGTTTCGTTGACGATCCTTGAGAGATTCACCAACTTTTTGGATCTATGATCTTGATTTCTCTGCAAAACAAGTGAACACTACCAAAAAGATTTTACTAGTGTTGTCTATGCACTAGTGAGATAGAATAGGTGAGATTATCTGAATTTTCTTCAAAGAAAAATCTCAAAACACCAAAAACCAGAAAGATCACAAAAATAATTATGTGATTAGGGACAACTGAGAGAGGAGGAAATTAGGGAGAAGATCTCTCTTCTACACCCATATAACTCACCATTTTTGGGAGTTATAACTAAATTATTTAAAATCATTATTTATTTAATTAATAAATTAAATTAAATTAAATTAATTTAATTAAATAACACTAAATTTATTTGATTTGAAAAATAAATTAAATTTAATATCTCATATTTAATCAAATGTGCATTAGAATCATATTCTAGTACATCCCTCTTTCATAACCTATAGTTTTAATTCAGTTAATTTAATTTAATCAAATTAAATTAAATTAAATAATTAGTTAATCCTTCAATTAATTAATCATTAAATTAAATATCACATATTTAATTTAACCTTATAATTAAATCACATTCAATTAATAGTTTTAATATGCATTTAATGCACATTAATTTTAACCTATAGTTTTAATATGATTTCTATTCATATTAAATTTAATATTTGAACTCCTTCAAATATTTAATTCTCCACTAAATTAATTTTTAAATCAAATTTAAAATAAATTTATATTATAAAGTTTAATTAAAATATAAACTTTATATTATAATGTATCATCATACATCATATTCTTTCCCTTAGTAAATTTAAACATTTCAAATTACTTTGATTACCTCAATACCCTTTATGAGCTACCTGTGAGACCTAATTGACTTTTAGATCAGAAGCTCCAACGACATGAGATTAATTGGTTAAATTTGTTAACCAAGTTAATCAATATTCGTTAACTATGGGTACATTCCACTATAGACCCATAGTTGCACACTTCTCACTGCAGATATATTTTTGTATCCATGGATATCGACCAATAATAGCAAGTTAGTCCTTCACGAGTGTTTGTAACACTATCTAGGTCATTTTATCGTTTTATCCCTAGGTTACCTCTACATCCTTAAGGATCAGTGCTCCTTTAATGAACATCTTATTTGTGATCCAACCATCAAACAAAAACCCTCTCAGGCTAGTGAGAACGTAAGACCCTCTATTCAAGTCCAAGAGACATCACTTAAGGGAACACTCATCTATTTTCCCTAAAGTCAGGGAGAAGTGAATTCCATCTTGTGAAATAATGTTCCCAGCTTCCCATTCAATCTTGCCCTCAAAATGGCAGGTTTATTGAGTCGGCGATTTGGCCACTCTCATCCATACAAATCAAAGGACAATCTCTCATGAACAGGAGTGCATAACTCACTTAGGATTAAGATTAAGTTGCCTATGTCTTCCTAGTGAAATAGAAATCTGACTAGTCAATGGAGTTACATCTAGTGGTTAATTTTTCGTGGTTTGGTCTTATGCAAATTTATTGCATAGGATACCTCACTCGCATGTCCCATACATTGCATTTGAATCAAATACAAAGTGGGTTGTATCTATAGTGTCACTAGGATAAAGTGTTGGGGTTGATGCCCTAAAGTCTCGTGTCCTGTAGTTTGTAAACAATTTGTATGAATGCTTGTGTTGTATAATATATGATATTTACTTCTCATCTTGTTTTTGCCCAGTTGCATGTTTTATTTTCTTTACCATAAACCAATAAACATAAAATCTCTGGTTATCTGTATGTAACTTAAGCATGTATGATCACATACAAGTGGATCATGTCTTGAGTGATAACCAAAATGGTCTGTAGTATATGGATATAGGAGGGAAACCTTATCCTGGTAACGCTACGGATGTGGCCCACTTTGTGGAATGGTCACAAGTGTTGTGACTTGTCATAGATGGTCTGATCCTGATCATTCCTATACAAAGAGTTTGTATAAGACTTGACCACGAAGTGTTAACATCTCGTTATATAACACCGTTCATGACAGAGACTTCACTAGGATGACCCTCGGTAACATGACCTCAATCCTGGGTGAGTTGGGAACTCCTGCCATTGAAGGCGGTCCTTTGATTTGTATGGGTGCAAGTGGCTAGGTCGCCGATTCAAACCTACCATTTTGGGGATTCATCTGATTTGAGAGTTGGGAACTCAGCTACACAGGATGAAATTCTCTCCTTCCCTGAGGTAGGGGTAAGTAGATAGATAGCTCCCTTAAGGGCTGATTCCAAGGCTTGAACGATGTGGTGCCACATACCTTCTCTTGGCCCGAGAGGTGTTCACACATAGTTGGACTATGTTGAATGGTTCATTAGAGAAATCAGTGGTACTTAAGGAGTAAGATGTAACTACATGGGCAAAATGGTAAAGTGGCCCAGTTGTACTTACGAGCATCTGTGAAGGGTCATTGTACTCATGATTGATTATATCCGTTGGACACAGAAATATATATGTGGTAATAAGAGTTCAACTGTTGGTCTTTATTGGAGTGCTTGAAAGTTAACGGATGGTGAATCTGTTGGCTAAAGAGTTTAGTCAGCTATTCACGTACTATTGGAGCTTCAAGCCACAGGTCCATTAGGTCCCTTAGGCAGCTTGGATAATGTCGAGAATTAGTGTTTGGGTCAGTTTGAAATGTTCAAATTGACAATAGGGAGTTCGATTATATATGATATAATTGGATTGGTTAATTATATATGATATAATTGACTAAATGTATGAGATACATTATTTTGGAGGAAATTAGATATAAATATGATTTATATCAAGTGGAGGAGAAATTACTATAGTAGATATGTGATATCAAACTATAGGGTAAGAATATAATATGATTATATTCATTAATTATTAAATTGGTTAATTATATGATAATTTGCCGAAAACCTTTCCTCGGTCGTGCGTTAGTAGGAGAATCCGAAGTCGGTTATTGTAACCGAAGAATAAAATGAAAATTTGTTTCATTTTGTAAAAAGGTTCGAAAATTCGCAATCGGTGTGAAAACGTAACGATCGCCTAACTTGAGAGCCTATACGATAGTAGCTCATTGTCTAAACGATCGCACACTAGCGCCTAAACGATCGCACGCCTGTCCCTAAACGATCACTTAGCTTTCCTAAACGATCGCATAACATGCCTCGTTTTCTAAACAATCGTCTACCTTTTATCAAAACGATCGCTTAGTAAAATCTACACGATCGTGTAACTTCTTCTAAACGATAAGTATCCTTGCTATGCGATAGCTCTTTCTCTCCCATTTGCTTATCGTCTACATGATCTGTCTTTTCTTCTACCTCTACCAAATTCACCTAAGACCACAATTTGGATTTTCACTCCGAGAATACCAAGGGCTCCAACTGGTGGTGTCGTCCCCACTGTTCACTTGTTCGTGCTTGTTCGAGTTGCTGCCGTTCGTGTAGACGATCGTACTGCTGTAGCCGACTGGTTTGCTAGCGATAGGGTTCGCGTTGAGATTCTTCCATTGCTTCTGAGTTCGACGTTTGAAGAGAGTCTTCAAGTGGTATGAGAACTTTTTCCCTTGTATTTTATTGTTCGAAGCATGTTGTTAATTAGTGTTAATTAACATAACTATCTGTTGGAATATATATGTTATATTTCAGTCACAATGAAATCGAAAAGATCCGAATGCGGTCATGGATGTTCTTCGTTAAGAGTTCCTTCATAAAGTACCTTGCCTTTACCTTATCCATATTATAGACCCTTTAGTCTGTATCTTGAATACTGATCTTTATATGTCTCCACATACAGTTCAGGACTCGTACAACAATCTAAGATGTTAGTCTATTGGATTAGGGTTATTTATGTAAGATAAATACAAGATGAGCAATAACTATTTATTGTAATAAACATTAATAATATTTTATTAATGATGGATCAAATGTTACATTTACTATCTACGAGTTTTAGGGCAACAATTTGGTGATTTATTTGTGATGCTTTGAAGAACAAATATTTGGTTGATTGTTTTGGAGGAGATCCTAATTGATTTTTGTTATATTGTTTGGGTCCTATCAGCTGGTATCAGAGTAGGTTTTAATTTAATCATTGTTATAGAGTCTACTAGTAATAGTGGAGATAGTTTAATGATAAAATTTGAAGGGATCGAATCCTTACAGAAGGGTGTGAACGCCTTTCATTTAGATAATTGATTTTTAAAGAAACAAAAAATAGAAAACAAATTATGCATTTGTTGATTCCTTTAGTTCTCTTCTTCCACCGTTGTTAATAGTCTTGAACTTTTCCAACGTAGAAGGGCACCACCAATGAGGTTACCTTGCTATTCTCTAGGATTCAAAGAACTTGGAAGTGTGGTCTCCAAGAACTTTGAGGAAAATGGTAGAGAATTCTAGAGAGAAGTTAGAGAGAAGGTAGAGACTAGGTTTTTGTGTGATATAAAAAACTTACCTAAAATGGCTATATGGATGTATTTATATAGAGAAGGGTTAACCCCTTCTCCAAGAATTTTCTTTTATGCACTTAATGCTAATTAATTAAATAACCCTTATTTAATTATTTAATTAATTGACACATTAATTAAATAACCATATATTAAATCTTATTTAATATATATTTAATTAATCATCATAAATATCATATATTTATGCTAACCTTCAATCTCCATTATTTCTTAGTCAATTAAGTGACCATTAATTAATTAATTAACTATATTAAATCATATTTAATATAGAGTTAATTAACATATAAATATCACATAGTTATATGTATACATCTCATTATGAATCTAATTCATATGTCTATAATATTTGAATCTTATTCAAATATATCTCTCTTACATAATTTGGAGTAAAGATCATATCTATGATAACCATTATATATTAATCTCATTTGATTTGAACAATTCAAATCATTCCTTGTTTCTATCCTTTTGTGAGCTAGCAAGGGGACCTTATGGATCTACAAATTAGAAGTTCCAATGATATGAGATAATTGATTAAACTCCTTTAATCCAATTAATCAATATTCATTAACTATCGATCATTCCACTAAAGATCGATAGCTGCACTCTTCGCACTGTAGATATATTTCTGTGTGCATAGAGATGACTAATCAACAGAGTGATGACCTTTCACAAATGCTCATAACTACAGTTGGGTCAAAATACCGTTTTACCCCTATAGTTACATCTAACTCTTTAAGTGCCACTGATTCCTCTAGTGAACAAATAGTTTATAGTCCCACGGTAAACTAACACCTCTCGGGCTAGTGAGAGGTTGAGACCTCATTATTCAAGGCTTGAAACCAACTATTAAAGGAGCAAATTATCTATTTTCCCAAGAAATGGAAAAGAGTGAATTTCATTTTGTGTAGCTGTGTTCCCAACTCCCTAATCAGAAAAATCTCCAAAATGGTAGGCTGATTGAGTCAACTATCATGGCCATTCTCACTCATACAGATCAAAGGTCTTCCATCATAAACAGGAGTTCACAACTCACTCAGGATTAAGGTCAAGTCTCATATGGTCATCCTAGTGAAATGTATGTCTCTTCTAGTAACGGTATTATATAGAGAGTTTATTCATTTCGTGATCTGGTCTTATACAAACTCTTTGTATAGAATACCTCCACTCACATGTCTTCACATGAACGATTAGGATCAAATCATTTGTAGCATTCTACAACAATTATAACATCTACAAAGGGGGCCATATTCGTAGTGTCACCAGGATAAGGTACCCAATCTTATCCATATACTATAGACCATTTAGGTTATCACTTAAACATGATCCACCTATATCTCTCCACATACATGTTTAAGTTTCATCAGATAACATTGGATCTTAGTTTATTGGATTGAATTAATGCAGTCTAAACGTCAATAAAATACGGTATTTTATTAGAAATGTAATTTGTCTTTACAAGCCACAAGATACATGAGATTTAGGACATAAACTCCAACAAAAATTAACATCAACCAAACATTCCATCTGGAAACCGATGATGGAGGATTTGTTATATTGCAAAGATTTGTTTGATCCAATTGATACAACCACAAAAGCAGATGACACAATTTGTAAACCTGCAAAACCAGAGAAAATGGAAGAAAAAGATTGGGAAAAGTTAAAAAGAAAAACTTTGGTGACTATTAGGTACTGGGTTGATATTAGCATTTTCAACCATGTATCTAAGGAGTCCAACTCATATGAGTTGTGAAAGAAATTGAAAGATCTTTATGAAAGGAAAACTGCATATAACACAACTTCTTTAATTAACCAACTTGTTAATTTGAAATTGAAGGGCGGGAAGTTTGTTTCTAAGAATTTTAGTGACTTTCAGGATATTATTAATACTAACTATTATGAAGATTGATTTTGATAATGAATTGTAGGCTTTGTTCTTGTTGAGTTCTTTGTCGGACAGTTAGGAAACCTTGATTGTGACTATTAGTAACTCTGCTCCATAAGGTGTTTTGTCTTTGGATGTTATCAAACAAAGCATGTTCAAAGAAGAGATAAGAAGAAAGAAGGCGAGAGTTGATAATTCACATGCTTTTGTTGCTGAGAATCATGGAAGAAACAAGAGAAAGGGACCAAAAGACCATGGTAAGTCAAAAGGGAGGTCCAAATCTAGAGTTAAAGAGACTAGGACATGTCATTATTGTAACAAGCTCGACCATATAATTTTTTTTTTTGCTATCGTTGGAAGAAAGTACAAAGTAAGAAGCAAAACTCACAAAAAAGGAAAACGATAAAAATACTGCAGCAATTATTTCTTAGAGTGATAATGTTATCACCTCAATTTGTGCAACTAGTGAATGTCATCATGTAGAGAGTTCAAATACAGATTCGATGGTAGATTCAGGTACTTCATACCATTATGTTCCCAAAAGAGAGTATTTCAAACTATCAATCTTATAATTTTGGTAGTGTGAAGATGGGAAACGAGACCTCAACTAACATGGTTGGGTTAGGTGATATTTGTGTGAAGACAAGTGTTGGGTGCATGCTTAAATTAAAAAATGTGTGTCATATTCCTGATTTACGGTTTAACTTGTTGTCTACAAATGTCCTTGATCAAGAAGGATTTCGACATACCTTTTATGATGGTGAGTGAAAATTGTCTAAGAGTTCAATAATAGTTGCTCGAGGTGAGTTGTGTTGCTCTTTGTATAAAACAAACTTGAGCATATGTTCTTCTGAATTGAATGTAGTCGAAGAAAAGAATTCTCCAAATTTGTGGCATCAAATGCTACAACATATGAGTGATACGGGGATTAAACTATTGGCAGGTAAATCTCTTATACCTGCTGATAAAATAGTTTCTCTTGACCTTGAGTTCATTGTTTGGCAGGTAAACAACATAGAATTTCCTTTTCTAGGAAGTCTACCAGAAGACAAGGAAGATTGGAGTTAATACATTATGATATTTGTGGGCCTATTGAGATGGAGTCACTTGGTGGTAATAAATATTTTGTCACTTTTATTGATGATGCTACTTAAAGAACTTGAATGTATATGCTGAAGACTAAAAGTCAAGTGTTTGAGATTTTTAGGAAGTTTCATGTCATGGTAGAAAGGGAGACTTTAAGAAAATTGAAGTGTCTTCGATCTGACAATGGTGGTGAGTATACTTTGAATAAGTTCAAGTATTATTGTTCATAACATGACATTAGACATGAGAAGACAGAGCTTGACACACTACAACACGATGGAGTTGCTGAGAGGATGAATAAAACCATTGTGGAGAAGGTGAGGTATATGCTTAGAATGTTTGATCTTCCTAAGACATTTTGGAGTGAAACAGTGCAATGTGCTGTGTATTTGATTAATCAATCTCCATCAATTCCTCTTGGTCTATACATTCTAGAAAGAGCATGGAAGGGACACGATCCTACTCATTTGCATCTCAAAGTCTTTGGCAGCAAGGCATACATGCATGTGCCTAAAGAATACAGGTCAAAGCTTGATTCTAAGACAATTTTGTTGGGTATGGGGATGGAGAGTATGGTTATAGGCTCTACGATTTATAAAAGAAAAAGGTTGTGAGAAGTATAGATGTAATATTGTTTGAGCACGAGAAGGGTGCAAATCTTCTTAGTACAAGGTACACTTCTACTTTAGAGTTGTGTTTTGATACTACTAATGATTCTACTTCTACTGCTTTTATTGTTCAACCGACAAATGAAAATGTTGATGACGTACATTATGATATTGGTGGGATACAACCTGATGGTAATGTACTAGATCATGTTGATGATGATGATCTTGATGAGTCTTCATCTGATGAAGAAATTCATGAGAAAGATACATATGGGAAAGTGATTCATGGAGAAGTTCATGAGTAGAACGAGCAACCTATTCGCTAAGTGGAGGATACTCAAGCTCGAAAGTCCACCATAGTGCGTAAAGACAAGATATCCAAGATCAGAGTTCATTCTAGTTAGTGAAGATGGAGAGCTAGAGAACTATCAAGAGGTTTTGTCTCATAATAAAAAAGACCTGTGGTTCGATGCAATGAAGGAGAAGATAAATTCTCTAGAAAAGAATGGAACCTGTGAGCTAGTGAAGCCTCCAAAGGATAATAAAGTATTGGAAAACAGATGGGTTTTCAAGTACAAGAAGGATGGTGAGAAGATAATAAGGTACAAAACCAGATTAGTAGGATGCAACCAGAAAAAGGGCATTGACTTTGATGAGATCTTCTCTCCAGTGATCAATATGACATCTATCTATTGGGGATGATGCCCTAAACTCTCGTTGGGTCCTGTAGTTTGTAAACAATGCATTGAATAAACGCTTGTGATGTAATAATATATGATATTTTTCTTCACTTTTGTCTATGAAATATTGGATGTATTTATTGCTTTACCACAAAACCAATAAACTAAGATCCTTGGTTGTTGTAACTTAAGTATGTATGTGGAGACATACAGGTGGATCATGCCTTAAGTGATAACCAAAATGGTCTGTAGTATATGGATATAGGAGGGAAACCTTATCCTAGTGACACTATGGATGCGGCCCACTTTGTGGAAGAGTTACAAGTGTTGTGACTTGCTATAGATGGTTTGATTCTGATCATTCATGTGGAAACATGCGAGCGGAGGCGTCCTATACAAAGGAGTTTATATAAGACCGGACCACAAAGTGTTATAGTCTCGTTATATAACGCCGTTTATGACAGAGAATTCACTTCACTAGGATGACCATGGGTAACATGACCTCAATCCTGAGTGAGTTGGGAACTTCTGCCTTTGAGGGCGGTCCTTTGATTTACATGGGTGCGAATGGCCAGATTGCCAACTCAAACCTACCACTTTGGGGATTCGTCTTATTTGGGAGCTGGGAACTCAGTTACACAAGATGGAATTCAATCCTTCCCCGAAGCAGGGGTAAGTAGATAGATTGCTCCCTTAAAGGATGATTCCGGGGCTTAAACGATGTGGTGCCACACACATTCTCATGGCCCGAGAGGTATCTACACATAGTGGGACTATGTTGTATTATTCATTAGAGAGATTAGTGGTACTTTATTACAAGGGAAAAAGAGTAAATTGACCCAGATATACTTACGAGCATCTGTGAAAGGTTATCGTATTGACCCAATGTACTTACGAGCATCTGTGAAAGGTTATCGTACTGTTGATTGGTTATATCCGATGGACATCGAAATATATCTATAACGACCCCACCCCCTAGGACTTAAGTTAGGTTGTTACTAAATACATGCATGCATGGAACTTAAACGACACCCTTTTATGGTGAAATAAATGCTAAATAAATAAGGTAAGTTCAAAAGTCCTTCATTAAATTCAAATATTAAAAACAAATAATGGGGTACCCATAAATCATAAATGATAATAATAAGTCTGCAAACAATTTTGAATAGTAAGTTTCAAACAACAAAACTGAAAGTTGAAAAAAAAAACATGAAAAGAAATCTAAATATCATGAGTAGAAGCATAAAATTGGTCCCAGTGACTCGATCACGAATTTCGCTTGTCAATCGCTGACGCATCTCTACCTTTACCCGAAACAACAACATGAGAAAGGATGAGTATAAAATACTTAGTAAGTAACCCCACTATTGGGGTTGGGCTAGGCATCTATGTCCTCTAGATGCTTACCTCTGGCGGAACATAAAAATTGCTCTAGTCCTCATGGGACACATGCATACATGAAAAACTGGTTTCTATCCTACTGTAATTAAGTATGCCCACTATCTCTGGTGAATCCCGAAGGAAACACAGCCCCTGGTGAATCCCAAAGGAAAAACAGCCCTTGGTGAATCCCAAAGGAAACACAGCCCTTGGTGAATTCCGAAGAAAACACAATATCTGGTGAATCCCGAAGGAAACACAATATCTGGTGAATCCCGAAGGAAACACAATTTGGTGAATCCCGAAGGAAACACAATATGGTGAATCCCGAAGGAAACACAATACTTAGTGGGCATCTAACTAATTAGTAAAGACACTATCACAGCCTCAACATCACAATTATCACAATATGGTTTTATAACATACATATACACCTCAATATCATGGCTATACAACATGCATATATGCCTCAATATCCTCATATAAAATACAACCTCAGTGAATCAAGTATCATCTCTTACTAGCATGCAAGTATCTACGTGCACAAATAAATCTTTCAGATTCTCATACAAGAACATATATCGGACATACTATACTATCCGTTTATCATGCTATCATTCTGTTCTGATATTCATCCATTATGCTAGCATATATCTAGTGTCTGGCCCGTGGGCAGTTCTAGTAGTAGGATTACTTACCTTGATACTAGATTCATATATCGATCAAAGCAGTAGTCTTCAATAATAAATCTTTGCATTCAATTCCCCAACGAAGCCTGAGCAACAACCACCCTCAAGATTCCAATCTCCAAAATCTTCCTTCAATCAGACCCTACTTCCAACTTTTAATCCATTTCTCCATTAAAATTTTCAATTCACAAAGAATTTAACTAACC
Source organism: Benincasa hispida (assembly GCF_027475165.1). NCBI lineage: Eukaryota > Viridiplantae > Streptophyta > Magnoliopsida > Cucurbitales > Cucurbitaceae > Benincasa > Benincasa hispida. Next base: position 57,368,473 of record NC_143489.1, read on the forward strand.
CCCTTCCACAATGAAATTAATTCTTGACATTAATTTCAAATTAAATTTTTGTGACATAACCTCCTTCCAAAATTAAATTAATTCTTGATATTAATTTCAAACTAAATTTGTGTGATATAACCCCCTTCCAAAACGAAATTAATTCTTGACATTAATTTCAAATTAAATTTATGTGACATAAAAAGTCTAACTTCCATAACTTCCCTCCAATTAAACCATTAAATTGAAATACCCCTTCCTTCCAAAATGAAATTAATTTTTGACATTAATTTCAAATTTAATTTGTTTGACATTAAAAGTCCAATTTCCATAACTTCCTTCCAATCAAACCCTTAAATTGAAACACCCCTTAGCAATTAAATCACAATAATTACATTTTGAATTTTCAAAATTCAAAAAATGCCCTCTAATACTAGAAAATATTGAAATTACATTAAGAACAAAATTTGAGGTGTTACAATATCTGTGGTGAAAAGAGTGCAACTGTCGGTATTTAGTGGAATGCCTGACAGTTAGCGGATGGTGGATCTTATGGCTAAAGAGTTTAATTAGCTATTCACGTATCGTTGGAGCTTCAAGCCACGGGTTCATAAGGTCCCCTTGGTAGCTCAATGGATTCAAGTTGAGAATTAGTTTTTGGATCAATTTGAAGTATTCAAATTGATAAGGGGGGGTTTGTTTATATATGATATGATTAAACTGGTCAATTATATATGATATAGTTGACATGATGTATGAGATACATTAATTGGAGGAAGAGGATATAAATATGATTTATATCTAGTGGAGGAGAAAACAACTATTATTTATAAGTTGCATATGATGTGATATTAAAACTATAGGTTATAAATATAATATGATTATATTTATTTTTTTAATTAAACAATTATGAGATAATTGTTGGTGGTTTTTCTCCATAACTGTACATGATAGTGGGAGGTTGAATTCAGTTTTCATAACTGAAAAATAAAATGAAAATAGATTTCATATTGCAAAAATATCGGATAATCGCTTTACGATTAGTATACTGCCCATCATCTAGCTAACGAGAGCATACACGATATCTCAAGTTTTCTAAACGATCATGTACACGCGTAGATTTTCTAACAATCGTATAGCGTTTTCTAAACGATCGCGTGCACGAGCGATTTACCTAAACGATCGTTTAAACGATCAACCCCGTTTTTCTAAACAATCGTGCACCCTTTACTAAACGATCAAGTACCCGTCTACACAATAAACACAATATCTCTCCCACTTGCTTGGTCGTGGTAAACGATCGTAGTTTCCTCCTCCTCTCTACCCCTCACGGATTCTCACTTCAAGAATACTAAGGTTATTGAGTGGTAGTGTCCTTCTTGCTACTTGTTTGTGTAGAAGACCCCTCGGTGGTGAGCGACAGGGAGATTTGGTGTATGATAGGCTTGGCGTTCACAGCGACAGTGAGAGTTGCTGTTCCTTGATGAGAGCGAGATTTAAAGAGAAGAAGATTTTTTAAGAGGTATGTCTCTCGTTCCTTTGTATTTAAGTTTGAAAAGCATGCCGTAATTTGTTACTAGATGCATAACTTGTTGTAATGTTTGTGAATGTGGTATTTCTGTCACAATGAATTTGGAACGATTTTGCTTCCGCTCATAGGTCCTCTTTGATTAGAGTTCCTTCACTATTAGAATAATGTTGGGATTAGCAGCTAGTCTTGATCTTGAGATAGAGCAAGTTGATGTAAAAATTGCTATTTTACATGGTGACTTACATGAAGAAATCTACATTGAGCAACCTAAGGGATTTGAAGAAAAAGGGAAAGATAAAGTTGTTTGCAAGTTGAAAAAGAGTCTTTATGGGCTTAGACAGGAACCAAGGCAGTGGTACAAGAAATTTGATTAGTTTATGATAAGCAATGATTATAAACGAACTATAGTTGATTCTTATGTGTATTTTAGATAGTTTCCTACAGACAACTTCATCATTCTTCTTTCATATGTAGGTGATATGTTAATAGTTGGACAAGATATAGATATGATTCAAAGTTTATTTTTTTTGTCCAAGTCATTTGACATGAATGATTTTGGGTCCTACAAAGCAAATCTTAGGTATAAAGATTGCTCGTGATAGGAAAGATTTTGGAAATTGTGGTTATCCCAGGAGAAGTATATTGAACGGGTGCTGGAAATGTTCAATATAAAGCATGCTAAGCTTGCTAGTACACCGCGAGCAACTCACTTTAAGCCAAGTAAGAGAGCTTGCCTTACAACAGAGAAAGAGAAAGAAGTTATGTCATTCGTTCCTTATTCTTCTTCTATTGGTTCTTTGATGTATGTTATGGTGTGTACTAGACCTGATATTACACATGCAGTCAGTCTAGTGAGTCGTTTTCTATCAAATCCAGGTAAGACTCACTGGAAAACAGTAAAGTGGATCTTCAGATACTTATGGGACACCTCCAAATTGAGTTTGTGTTATGGAGGTAGCAAACCTATGCTTGAAGGCTATACTGATATAGACATGGCAGGTGATCTTGATAATAGATAGTCTACCTCAGGTTATGTGTTTACATTTTCAGAAGGAACCATCTCAAGGCAATCCAAGCTACAAAAATGTATAGCACTGTCTACAACTAAGGTAGAGTATATTGTAACAAACGGATGTTATGGCTTAAAAGGTTCCCTCAAGATTTGGGTTTGAAGCAAGGTGAGTATGTAATATTTTGCAATAGTGAGAGTGCTATAGATTTGAGTAAGAATTGAATGTATCATATTCATACTAAACAAATTGACATTAGATATCATTAGTTGCAAGATGTAATTAAAGAGAAGAGATTGAATCTGAAGAAAGTCCACACCGACAAGAATAGTGCAAATATGTTAACTAAGGTAGTTCCGACTGGAGGGAGAGATTGTTGTGGGTGTCCAACCCACTTGTTGCACAAACAAGACTTTATTTTAAACTTGTATTTTTTTAACTCAGTTGGTACTAATTTTTAGGTTGGCCCATCTTGAAAGCCTTAGGTTTTCTTTTAAGTGATGTGGGGATGACCTATGGAAAAAGAGTGTGAAAAAAGAAGCAGAAATCAGAAAGAAAGACAACAGTTAAACTTTTTAGTGATAACTTTCACAAAATTATCGATTTTCAGAGTTTGATCAGTTGGATTATGCTGAAATCTGGTCAGTCTGTTCAGGACGCATAGAGTCTCGTTTTGAACGGTTGGATCATCATTTGGAGCTTTGGTTTATCCGTAATCGTTACTGAACAGAATATATAGAACTGGGTGATTTTCATTCTTTTTATCTCTCAAATGTTCATCTTTTATGTATGAAAGTATTGGTGAGTAGTTAACCTTTGTATGACTAATTTAGGTTTTTTTCTCCCTCAATTTTATTATAATAAGAGACGTTGACAAGAGTGGACTCCTTACAAGTCCCGTGGTTTTTACTCTTCACATCGAAGAAGTTTTCCACGTATACTTCGTGTGTGCTCTTTGCTTTTAATCTTCTAGAATTTTGTGATTTATTATTGTTCATTGTTAGTTGATTACTTGGTAATTATTTAGTGATTTATTTGTGGTGTTTTAGAGAATAATTATTTGGTTGATTGTTTTGGAGGAGATCCTAGTGGGTTGTTGTTATATTCACTAGAAGAATTTCAGGCTTTAATGTCGGTTTTAAACCAACATTAAAGATAGTGTTATTAAAGCCCTTTAATGTCGGTTGTCTAAACCGACATTAAAAGACTTTAATAACACTGTCTTTAATGTCAGTTGGAAACAACATTAAAGCCCTTTAATGTCTGTTGACATTAAAGCCCTTTAATGTCGGTTGCAACTGACATTAAAGCCCTTTAATGAAATTTGCAACCGACATTAAAAACCTTTAATGTTGGTTGCAACTGAAGCCCAAGAATCAAATGAAGCCCTTTAAACCGACATTGAAGCCCAGAATCTGTCCATTTTATCAATTATTGTCCGTTTTTTAAAATTCGTTTGCGAAATCCATTTTTTCGGTCAAAAAGTATAACATGACACATCATCATCGAACGTTGTGGCTATGACATATTATTCATATATGGATTGTAAATCTATTACATTTAATCCGCAAATTCTACTATACAATTATAATTTAAAAGGCCGTACAATAATTCAGGCCTTGAAAACACAAATTACAAGTAATACAAACATTATGATTTTACAAATATTATGAGTTTACCGTCCCTCTCCACTTGGTAAGTATGGTTCCCTTCATAATTCTTCTTGACTAGACCTCCCTAGCTTAAGCAGTGTCTGGTTATAGGCATCTTTGTTTGACCACTGTTGTCAAAGGATCACAAACAATAAAGGTTTAAGACAAAGGATTGAAAGTGAAAATGTGATCAGAATTCATATTCAACTAATCGTGTTTATTGGGAATGTGCATAAATGGTACATTCAAGGAAAAATTCTTGTAGTGAATGTGTTGGATCTAGAGTTCCCCAAGAAAAAACATAAAGAGGTTGCGATACCAAATCTTTACTCCTTTGTTGCACCTGCAAAACAAGAAAACTCAATAGTTGAATAAATGAGAGAATCTTCTTTTTCAAGATCTTGAAGAAGAGAAGCTTGGTTACCTAGATATGAGATACGAAGACGATGAAAAATTTTTGACAGCATAACGATGCTACAACAACAAAACCAAAGTTTACCTTGAACCTGTTCAAAGAAACACACTCCCAAAAATATTTCACAACCACTTGTTCTCAACAGAACTATCAGAATTCCTAAAAAATGAATATTCAAGAACACATACATCAATAAGCAAATTTAGCTCACAATGTACTTCAAATCTCAAAAGTTGTCACAAAAACTACCATAGTGCATGAATAACCCACAAACTACCATAGTGCAACCCACAAACGGGTGTTGCAGTCTAATCCAATATGGTTCAAAGAGAAATAAGCACACTATAACTTCTCAAACAGGAATTTCCATATCATTAGAGTCACTTGAAAACACTTAGAAATTGTTCTTAAAACTGCAAGCATTCAAAAATGCACTTATCAGGAACAATTTTTACGTGAATCCCTTGCTGTTGCAATAAATCCATCTCTTCCCCACCCCTTCCAAACACCTAAAAAACACACAAACAACACCATTAAAAGTATAGGGTAGAACGAACCTGGCGGTGCATGCGATGGAGACACGTGAACGACGACAATGCCTTCCATGTCTCTTCCAAAGGTGTCTTAAATATTGAAGAAGAAACAACAAAAGATGACATTATTTTAGTAATCTTTCTTTCTCAGATCATACACAAGAAGAAAAAAAAATAGGAAATAGCCAATTTAAACATATTCTTCCAAGAAAAACAGATAGATCTCAAGAGTTGATATCAATAGATGAGAGAATCTTCTTTTCCAAGATATTGAAGAAGAGAATCTTGGTTACCTAGATATGAGATATGAAGACGATGGAAAATTTTCGGCAACATAACGATGCTACCACAACAAAACCAAAAATTTACCTTGAACCTGTTCAAAGAAACACACTCCAAAAAATATTTCACAACCACTTGTTTTCAATAGAATTATCATAATTCCCAAAAAAAACCAATGTTTAAAGCCAAGAGATTGAGCAAAAAAATCGAACCAGAAACTAGTTGCAAACAAACTCACCATGTTGCTGAAAAGAAGAACCACGACTTTGATTTGAGCACAAAATGGACAAATGAAAAGGCACGACAGCGGCACTCAGGTATGGAAATGCACAGGCTTCAACAATTGCGGCTGTTGAACTATCGGAAAGCAAAGTTGGAACTGATAGGAGAGATGGAAGTGTGGAATGAGAAAGGTTTAGAGAATTCCCCACATACAAGCTCGAATCACATAACAAAAATCCAAAGTATGCCAAAACATAAGTATAAGAATATGAAAGAGGAAAGGAGGAAATTAGCATTCAAAATCTAGAACTCACATGATCCAATGGCGACAAAAATGAAGAATCCAAGAAGAATAGGGCCAATAGGGTAGTCCTTTCCCTTCTTTGTAGCAGTCTCAGGCATAACCCCTCTTCAAAATGTTCTTCTTGAACCTTTCCACCTTCATGTGCCCTTGCTCTTGTTCACTGCCTTGCTACGCTTAAGAGACCATGCAAGGTATTGAAAATGCAACTATATTAAGAACTTTGTAATTGTGAATGTCGAAATGAAAAAATGGTGATTATAAATAAATGTTGAAGTAAGAACTGAAAATCCAATGTAGGATTGTACTTACAGTATCTCGTTCTTGAATGAGAGGTTGAAAGATGGATGGATAAGAAAAACTAAACTTCTCATAGAGTTGCAAAGAACTACCATTTCCACTAGATTCCTAAAGCAACACATCCATTGCAAAAGAATGATTTTTGCAACATTAGGAAGTATATAATGCATGTACTGATTCGTACTTCAACGAAAATTGATATGCTTAATTATGATCTTTCAGATGTTAATAAGCAAGGTTCATAAGTAACAAAAGCAATCATATTGAGGGGAAAACACAAATGTTCGAGAAAACAAAGGAAAAATGTTAAACTTTGATTGGACTGAACCTCTTTGAAAGTTTTGCAAGTAGCCAATCTGTATTCTAAACAAATGTTTTCAAATTTATGTCTCTTAGTCTGTATTTTCTATGGTCACCTTTGTCTCGGTTCCTAGCCTAATCTATACCTACTGAAAATTTAGGAAACATGGCCTAAAGTAAGGAAGTTTCCTTTATATTGCATCCGTAATAAGGCTGAATCACTTAAAAACATATACAATTGAAGCTTTAATATAGACAAGATTTTAGCTGAGACGATATTCATAAAATTTTGCTAATATATAGATCCTTGATGTATTTGAGGTTACTAACCAATTACACTAAAAAAGCTTTAAATTCAGTATAACAATATCATTAAAATTGGTTGTCTATGAATGATAACTAAAGGTGTCAACGGTTTGAATTCAAACAAATCAATACAAGGTTTCGAGTGGGAAAGAACCTCATCATTGTTATGAGAAAAATCAGATTTCGATGTTATTCCACAAACAACGGAGCTTACTAAACTCAACTTCTCAGTCCAATTCAGAGCATTCCATGCCCTTTCTAGCTGCATGAATAAATAAATCATATTGGAGCGATCGAATGGATTAAATTATCTGAATGGGCCAAATTCTACAATCATTTGTACTTGCCAAAACAGAATAGTATCATCTTGCAGGAGAAAATACATACAGTTATTTCAATTGGCTGGTCCCCCAAAACTATTTGAGCACCAACTTCTTCAGATGCTTTACGAGTAGCTTGAAACTGCATGATTAATGAGAGTTTCATGAACTTGTTGTAGATATACAGACCTATACACTGGTACATCTAGAAATTACTTGGTCATTTGAAAAGTTGTTTATTAAAGTACCTCATCTCCAAAAGCACTACAAGAAATCTGACTTCTCCCGACGTCACAATTCGTTGAAAAAGTGTGAAAAATGCATTGGGAGAGCCTCTCCCAATGCATAAAGATTTGTCGAGAGTTTGGTCAGGAGAAACCCGCTGGGAGAGGAACTTCTGATACACTTCAAAACAGTGTCGGGAGTTAGCCAGGGAACTCTCGATGCACATATAGGGCGTCGAGAGTTCCAGTAACTGCCGACGCCTGATATATGGCGTCGGCAGTTCTAGAACTCTCGATGCCCTATATGTGCATTGGGAGTTCCCCGACTAACTCCCGACATCGTTTTAAAATGCGTTGGGAGTTTCCGAACTCCCGACGGTTGTTCCATGCATCCGGAGTTCCAGAACTCCCGACAGTTTTATTTAATGCGTCGGGAGTTACAAGAACTCCCGACGCAGTAATACATGCGTGGGGAGTTCATTCATTAGTTGAAAATTGTCTATCGAATATTTTTAATTTATCGTTTGTATTTTTTTAAAATTTGATCTGAATAACCTGTAAAACATAATAAACCAAATAAAGATTCACATAATTAAACAGCGAAAATGAAGTCCATATTATAACAAGTAAATAAAAAATTACAATATCCAAATAAAGTTGATACTAGAACTTCATAAACATTCATAACACAAATACATAGAAGAAATAAAATGAAAACAATGTCTAGAACACGTCTGGAACACAACATCTTCAACAATTGTCCCAGCTCATCTTCGAATAGCATTCTACAATAAAATAAAAACATTCAAATGTCATATCGGTAAACATCCACAACACGTTCAAACTTCAATATGGGTGTAATGAAACTCTACCCACCCCCCATGACAAACATGGAACCTCCCGAACATCAAAAACACATAAAATGAGTAAACAAGGACCAACACACATAAAACTCAAACTTTGTCCCCAAAATGGTTTAAGCAAATCTCACCCCCCCCCCCCCCCCCACAACATATTAGAACTTCGTAAACATTCATAAACACATAAGAACTCCAAGTTCAAGGACAAGACGGGTGTAATGAAACTCTACCCACCCGCCGCGAAAAACATGGAACCTCCCGAACATAAAAAACACACAAAACGAGTAAACAAGAACCAACACACATAATACTAAAACTTTGTCCCCAAAATGGTTTAACCCCCCCTCCCGCCCCTAACACATTAAACTTCGTAAACATTCATAAACACACAAGAACTCCAAGTTCAATGACAAGACGGGTGTAACAACTCAATCCATAAATTGAAACATCCACAATCCATGAGAATCTTGTTTTGATTTAATTTTGGAGCTTTTGAAAATGATATTTGGAAAGTCAAATTAATTCACATTCAACAACAAATAGGAATCAATCGATAATGATTAATTGAAACATATACAATGATTAATTGAAAGATCTACAATAACACAATAATAATTTGCATAAATTATTTAAATCATGATTTTTCAATTAATGAATCAATAATGATTAAATTAATATACAAGAGAAAATAATGATTTAAATAAATATATAAGAGAAAATAAAATGAGAAGATTACTGGCAGCGGCGGTGGGCAGTTGATTATGGCTGCTGACCGAAGAGAGGAGGCGGCGTTGGGGAAGGAGGGAAAAAATGGGAGAGGGAGGGAGAGGAGTGGGGGAAGGGTGAATGGGTAGCGGCGGGGGGGGGGAAGGAGGGAAAAAATGGGAAAGGGAGGGAGAGGAGTGGGGGGAGGGTGAATGGGTAGCGGCGGGGGGGGAAGGAGGGAAAAAATGGGAAAGGGAGGGAGAGGAGTGGGGGGAGGGCGAAGGGGTAGTGACGGCGGGGAAGAAGGGGAAAAATGGGAGAGGGCGGGAGAGAAGTGGGGGGAGGTCGAAGGAGTGGCGGCGGTGGGAAAGGAGGGGAAAAATGGGAGAGGGAGGGAAAGGAATGGGGGCGAGCAAAGGGGTGGCGGGTTAGGGTTAGAAGAGAGGGAAGAAATGGGGAAAAATAGGGAAGAAGGGATCTGGTTTAAACCAGATCCCATCTCACGACGCTGCCCGACGAGTGTCGAGAGAGCCATCGGGAGTTCCAAGGGAACTCCCGACGGCTAATGTATGGCGTTGGGAGTTCCCTGGGAACTTCCGACGACTATTTTAGTCAACGGGAGTTCCTGGGGAACTCCTGATGGGCCTTTACGGCGTTGAGAGTTCTCCGGGAACTCTCGACGCCTTCTTACGTTGTCGAGAGAGACTGTTTCTCCCGATGATCAAACTCTCGACGCTTGATTTAGGCGTCGGGAGAACTCATTTTTCTTGTAGTGAAGGATGGTTGACATCTAATGAAATTTTGGATGAAAAAACTGTGAGAAACAGACGCAAAGCAAGAGTAGTTTGGCCTCTTGAAAAATGGGAAAGTTTTAGACAACTTTTTTGCCAAAAACAAACATACAAAATGATACTCCTTACCTAGGTTTATGCTGCGACCAACAGCACTCAAAAAACCATCCCCACTCAAGGAGAACATGTTGGAATTCAGTTTTTGGTCTGGCTCACCGGTATCTAAAGTATACATGATACCAGCTCTGGAACAAATGCCTGCAATAATTTAAGATCATGTTGATTTTTACAAAGAAAAACAATAACTCATCAGATCTGTCCAGTGTTGAAACTAGCAATCATTGACTTAAAATGCAAACATCACAAAACTTATCCAAAATCCAGATTTGTCCAAATCCAAAACATCAAAATCTCACCAAAATTTGAGTTATCAGAGACGGACGAAACCACAGATGGCACTACGGACGGACGACAACCACCTGATTTGCATGACCAAGCTTGGACGACGGTAAGAGAGAGCCTTAAGGATGGAGGGTTTTGCACGAGCTTGGACGAGGGTTTGGGGAGAAATGGCACAGCGCGTTCGAACGTTGGGGGGGGGGGGAGTTTTTTTTTTTTTTTTTTTTTTTTTTTTTTTTTTGGAAAAAGCGGATCTTGCATGTCGGTTTTAAACCGACATTGTAGGCATTAAAGATCCATTTTTTTTAAAAAAAAAAATAATACCGACATTATACATCTGATTTCACTTTTTCTAACCGACGTTAAAGTCTAAAATTCTTGTAGTAATTGTTTGGATCATATCAAAAGTAGTGTCTATAGGCTTAATTTACAAAAACAAAAACAAAAAATAAAATAATTATCAAATGAGACCTAAAATATATCTATTTTTCAATATTTACTCCAATTTATTCTGTCCTTTTATAAATTCCTCCAAGAGTAATCACATCATTTGACATTCACAATGTGCAACTATATTATTCTTTCATAATTGTTAGATATATACATATAACGTTTTGAAAATTAATGATTTTATCATACATCCTTGAAATTAACAGAGAACAGTCGGTTGAATAATTTTTTCAAACTAGATTACAATGAAAGCGTTTTGGTAACACATTATTAAGTGTAATAATACAAAATTAGGTATAGTACTCCTAGTGATAAGTTTTCAATTTAAGAATATATCTCTTTTTTGAGAGAGAATATATAATATTAATAATTAAACGTACTAAGGTTCATTTTGTAAAATATGCTTAATTATTATTGGCAGCTGATTAGGGACCAATTTGCAAATCAGGATGTTTGAAAGTTTGATGAACTGAATCGGATTCCTATTATGACTTATTTTGAAGCTTCTGTTCATCTTGTTTGCCCCATAAAAGCAAATACAGCCCTATGATGACGATGCCTCCACCAACAATGCTGCACAAAATACAAAATTACAACTATATTATTTCAAAATATTAATAAGTTTTTAAACTTTTAATTTTGTGTATAATAAATCATAAAACTTCGTTTGGTAATCATTTGGGTCCCGTTTGATAACTATTTTGTTCTCGATTTTTGTTTTTAAAAAGTTAAACTTATCAATGGTTTGAAAAACCAAATTTCTTCCATTGTTATCTACTTTTTACCAATGGTTTGAAAAACCAAGCTAATTTTGAAAATTAAAAAAGTCGCTTTTAAAACTTGATTTTTTTTAGAGTTAGACTAAGAATTCAACCATCATACTTAAGAAAGATGCAAATCATTGTAAGAAAGTAAAAGAAAATAAACTTAATTTTCAAATACCAAAAACAAAAAAGGAAATTGTTATCAAATGGGACTTATTTAGATTTTGGGTTTTAATTTTTGAAAAATTAAGCCTATAAACACACATTATTCCATGTCTAAAATGCTTTATTATCTAACTTTTACCAATGTTTTAAAAAACCAAGCCAAAGTTTTAAACACAAAAAAAAAAAAAAAAATTCAAAACTTGTTTTGTTTTTCTAATTTAGCTAAGAACACAACTCTTATATTTGAGTAAGATGCAAATTATTGAGAAATAGACTTAATTTTAATAAACGAAAAATAAAAAACGAAATAGTTACCAAATTGGCCTTAAATCACTAACAAAACCAGGTTAAAATTTTCTTAAATCAAGTCATTTGGTTTTCATGTTTGTAATTGTATAATTGTAGTTAGAAGTTGTTTACCTGCCCAAGTAAAGCTTTTGTCCAAAAACAAAGTAAGCTAAAAGCGCAACCAAAATTGTACAAAGCGGATTGTACATTGTCACAAAAACTGGCCCTTTCTCTTCTGTGCACCACAATTGTATATATATTATCAAACCTGAGCACACAATTCCCTGCAACAAGTATAGTATATCATATTCATCTTCAAATTTTAAACAATTAATTAAGGGATTTTAATTACTTTTAATTAATAACCATTAAACCTAATTATATGAAGGTTTCTTTCTTTGATCATTTGGTTAGTTTCCTTACAGCATAGATAATGGCCCAGAGATCAATGTTGAATCCAACACTCCAAACTCCTGGCTTGTGTTGTGTCAACACTGTGTACACACCCGCTTGTGCTGCTCCAATCAGGTTCATCCACATCGTTAGCGATAGCTGTGCTGGGTATCGTTTTAACGTAAATGCCTGTGTTAAGGTAAGAATTTTTAGTAAATTATACTTTTGGTTCTTAAAGTTTAAGTAAGAGATTGATTTTGTTCTTGTGAAAACGTGTAACCTTATCTCAAGTTTCGAAAATCATTCCATTTAAATATTGAATATAATTAACCCTTAAGTTAAATAACTAATGGAGATGTTGATGTGACACTTTTATAATAAAAAATTATGATGTGTCATTAGGGTTAGAAACCTGCATAACATAGGAAATGGCCCAAGAAAGGCAGCTTGAAACAGTAAGAAGTGAACCCTTAAGCCAATCCTCATGGAAATTAGTAGCTCTGTGTTGGATATGGATGAAAGGATGCCATATATTTCTAATTATAGGTCCTTTATAGAAAGTCATTATCATCACACCACCTAATGAAACCAATGTCCCCATAACTTTTGCTATTCCTTTTGGATGTTTAAGATCAACAACCTCCATTCTGCCCATATAAAAAATAGTGCATTAGAATACACCTCATTTCATAACGTTTCTGTTTTGTGTAATTTTTTTACTTAATTCGATCAAATATATTTTAACCTTTAAGTATGTGAAAATTGAAATAATCAGACCTGAGTATAACCGCAATTATGAACGTCAAGCCAGGAATAGTGTTGAGCATTGATGATATAAAGGTGGGAGATGTGTATCTCAAGCTTGCAAAGTACGTGTTGAGACTCAAACTCACCCTACATATTTCTTCATCATTTTAATCTCTAAACTTTATAATATTGGAATGAATTATATGCGTGACATTAATCAAAACTTACCCTAAAAGAGAGAGAACAAAAATCTCCAAGAATAGTGCCACTGTGATCCTTGGTCTTGATTTCCTACAAAAACCAACATGTATATCAAAGAAATTTTCGTGCATATAAAAATTTAAATATATAATCCTCAAAATTTGAGACGATAATAGTGGTACTTTCAACATTAGAGGAGAATTGTCCATTTTTTTTTTCCATAGTTTTGATTAATGAAAAAAAAGACAAAACAAGTAGAGGTTGAAATTTTTTAGATGAGTACCTTTCGAGAAAATAAGCAAAGGGAAACAAGACGATGATAGCAATGATTTGTCGATAAGTGATGTGAACATGAGGATTCATGCCATGCTTGAAGGAGGCATCCGTAAAAAAATACAAAAATGTGTACCCGAACTGAGTAAAGATTATGAAGATGTGTGGCTTAAACCTATTAAAAAATACTCGTAACAAACAAGCATTCACCATCATGGCGATGGACGATATCTACCCCTCCACACCAAACAAGTTAATTGAGGTGAGGTTGAGAGTGTACATATAGAAGAACTTCATTGGAAGTATCAAGTTGATAAAGAAAGGTTATTGGTGAAGCATTAATTCTTAGTAGTTGTCACAATCCTATACCTTTTTTATTGCATTACTTATTCCAAATTAATAAAGGACAAATACCTTCCTTTTACTTTACTAATCAAACTATTTTTGGCTATTTAGAATATATGAAAAGATTGATTCAACTCTAGATTTGAGTATATATGGAAAGATTAACCTAACTTTTAGTACGATAACATATTAAATTAATTAATGGTATATAGGTTTGATTAAATTTTGACTGGAAAATTTGAGCAAAATGGAGGTGAGATATGAGTGGGAAAGTTTGAAAATAAAGATTTTTTTTTTTAATATTAAAATAACAATGGACAGATTCGGTTGTTTTTTTTAATTACAAGACAATGAAGGAAGAGAAACTTGTTGCATTTGTTTATAGAATTTAACTCATTTGGGAATGAATCCAATTCTTGATAATATTTTGTGTATGATTCTCTCAACCAAAAAATCAACAACGATTTTATTCGTTGGATCAAACGATTACATTTTTCAAAGACAATTCTTATGTGAGTGATAGTGTTTAGATTTTAACTTCTATTTCAAGTTGCTATTGTACAAAATTTCTTTTTAAAGAATAATTTTAAAATGTTTATGAAAGGTCAAGCTTAATATTATGATTTTTGAAAAAAAAAAAAAGAGTATTCTTGAAAAAAAAATAAAGTTTGATTAATAAAAAGTATGCTACAAAAATAAGTAATCCATAAGCATCAGTAAAAGCAGAATCATATCCAAAAGCCAGATAATTTATAATCGGATAAAAAAAGGAACAAAAGTCCAATTGATTTACAAGAAAAAAGTAATTGCTAAATAACAATGGAAAATAAACGTACAAATTTGCTTTAAAGTTTTATAGATACTTAAGAATAAAATATGCATAAAAAAATATATCGAAAAAATAGATTGCAAGAACTTAAGGAGATTATTTAGTTGTGATGTTATCATAATTTTATAGAAACCGAAATAAATTATTCTTGTACTGTCATCATAACTTTATATAACTTTAATGGATATTATGATGATCCCACTCAACATTTAACTTACATGCACTGGCAATTTTATCGAAAGAATAGTCTGAAGAAGACAATCCAATTCGATGGATAAAAAAACAGTTCAAAATATTGATAAAAAAAAATAATTAGTTAAAAGATTTTCACATATTGAAATGAGATCAACAAATCAAATTTAATTATATTTCCATAGTATTAAAAGATTATTTTAAATAATTGGTGGATATAAATAATCTAAGAAAATCATGAAATTAAGTAAAATTAACATAAGTATTAAGTATATATAATTGTATCCAAAGTAAAAAAAAACACTCTTTAATAAAAATAATAAGTTTTGGTTAGTTCGGGTTGACTCGGTTATTTTTTGTGAACCCATGAACCAACTCAACCCATAAAGTTTTCATTTATTTGAACCCAACTCAACCCGAACCATACAAGTTAGGTTGGATTGATCCGATTTTTCGGGTTATTGGGTTTTTTGAATACCATGATGTAAAACCTTATACCAAAAAAGGATACTACGTACCTTTACCTATTTCCGTGTACCAAACAACCTCTAAGTTTAAACCATAATTTGGAATCGAGCTGCTGTGAAAAACAAAGACCTCTTATTCTCAAAGTAGATAGAATATGCATCCACTCAGAAATTGCCACTTGGCAATTCGGATTGATGTGAGTGGAGAAAATAATCAATCAAATGCTCAACAAAAACGTGAATATAGCTTAACGATAATTAACATATATGAATACGAATAACGAGGACCAAATTGCCCAAAAGGAAGAGAGATTCTATCAAGAATCTGCACAAGGCCAAACCCCTGCATTTATACTGGCATCTCTCTAAAGTTCCATCAGATTGAAGGGGAAAAAACCAATTCTTTTTCAACAAACTGCTCCTTGGCATCATTCTACCATATATCTTGATTCCCTTTCTTTGTCAAAAAAATGAACGAAGACTAGAAAGATGTAAGAAAATTACGTGAAGTTTTCGCGGTATGAATATGTGTTCAAACTGCAACCAATATCCAGAGCATAATCAGAGCTGAAACGGCTATGGTTATCCAGCTTAGAAAGGCCAAAACAACAGAGATTTGGAATTTTCGGCATTCGTCCCCAAAATTGCAGTGTCCTAAGTCGCTGAAGAACAATACCGCTACCCCACCGGAGGCAGAAGCTGCAGCGAGAGACAATGTTGCTGTCACCTGTAAACCAATAAATTGATAAATGGATGAACTTCCTTTATAATAATCACAAGACACAATCTTAAGCAACTCAGAATTCTCATTTCTCACCCAATCCCCAACGACAAAGAGGCTGACCAGAATAGGATTGTGAAGCATCTTCTTTCTTACCAATGCATATGCATCTAACAATGCTAGCATAAAACTCCAAGTCACTTGCAAACCCATTGATGCGATCACATAGCTGCAAATCATGAGTAAATCATAAACTAGGAGTTCAATTCCTGTCGTATATCATCTCAAAGTTTGATAAGTTCACTGTATGATAGAGATTTTATTATATCCAAAAAGCAATGATAACATTCCAAGCAACCGAGAGTAGTAGTAGAGAGAAAAATACAGCAAAGGCACAGAGTTGTATGTATGACGGGCAAATGTATGTTTTATCTTGATTTCGAACGAGCCAGACGAGTATGTTCGTATGGTATCAGAGGGTACATCGCAGTTTCTTCTACACAATTATATTCACTGATGTTCTCAAGGAATGTATATGATCTAATGTAAAACATGAAAAAGGTTATTTAGAAAGAAACTAAATTGAACTTGTAACAACAAAATCTTCCGATATCAAATGAATAAAAATGAATAACAGACGAAGCAAATGCTAAGCTCAAGAATGCAAGTGCGCTTTCAGAAAAACAGCTCTTGGAACTCCTACAATAGAAAATAACCCAAAACCTCAAATACCCTGTACAATTATTCAAAGGTTTCATAAAATCCAAGTTCAAATTGAGTGCCCTATTCAAATTATAGCTATTTTCAAACTTGCAAAGCAGCAATGAAAAGCCATAACCAAAAGCAGCCAAACCACCACTAAGAGGCACATATCACAAATATGATTAGACTGAGCAGCGGCATTCCCAAAATTTCTAATTCAATCAAAGAATCACCAGTCGTTCAATACTAAAAGAACCCTTGAGGAATATTCGATTTGAAATGCAGTCAATACTAATCATGCTAAAAGAAGAAAAGGGTGAGGATGAATAAATACCAAAAAGCTGTGAAGTTATAGAAGCCAACAGAAGTAGCCATGGAAGCAATAGACCCAGCAGCAAAAACACATTGCAAAATCCTCAACACAAACCCAGTTAATGTCCCTGGAGTTCCAGGAAAATCCAACATATTTCCCCTTTACCCCAAATCAAAACACAATCATTAATCACAGATCCTAAATGCAACAACAAACCCCATTTCCTTCTCCTCCAATTCTCCATCCACAATCAACGGAATGCCCTCAAATCCCCACCATTCCCCAAATCAAAACCCAGAAAACCTAATCTGCAAAATCCAAACGGATCAACAGAATGACAGGCTAGAAATCCTTCAATCAACACAAAAAAAACAGAGTAATGTGGTTGGTGGTGGTTTCTGGTATGTGGGTTTTGAAGCAATTACCAAACCTGGGTGCCATTGATCATTGAAGAGTCGAAATGGAAAGAAACAAAAGTAGAAAGAAAGTAAAAATGAGAAATGAAAATCTCTAAATGGCCATCTTCGGCGGCACGCGTTGATTGGCCCACCATATCCCCTGTATTTTTGGTGGGGTGTAGTAAAATTGGCAGTGAAAGAACAAATTGAACGGAATTCTTTAAAATAATTGTTAAAAGAAGACAACTTTGGTCCTTGTGAAACTGAAGCCACTTGTGGGTGAAGCACTCAACACTAAACAGTGGGTTTTCTTACTTCAACTTTACTTTTTTTATTCATCATTTTTACTATTTTTGTCTTCACGATTCATTTGGGATGTGTTAAGAATAATTAAATGATGTCTAATTTTGCTATTTCTTATATGTATATGAAATCTTACTGTATTAAACATGTTTGATTAATTTTCAATTGTAAGTAATTACTTTTTCTTTTTCTTTTTAAATATTTTGATCTATATAATTGGAGACTTGTTCGATTTTAGTTAATATACTTTCAAATGTACATTTAACAAAGCATGGAGAATGAGGAGGTAGCGACGAACATTTTTTTCCCATGGTAATCCTTGTCCCTTTCTCTGTCCTGATTCTCCTGCCCCGGTCAATTATATATATATATATATTAAACACCAAAAACCTTTCAACTCGATTAGCAGTAGCCATGTTCCTCCTTTTTTTTTTTTTTTATTATTATTTTTTTATACAATGGTTGTGTGATGTGGTTAGTTATGATTAATTTAATTTAAATTTTCTACATAAAGCAATATAGACTAGTTGGAAATAGATGATTTTATGACCAATATTGCATTTTGAATAGTATTAAAGCTCTCTCGAGGTTCGACTATTTAGATAGATTATTTTGTGGCTGATGAATTTTGTGTTAATTTGGATAGAATTCGAGTTTGTCATTGAAATACTTTATTTAAAGAAATAAAAAACAAGAAATTGTTAAAAAGAATATATTTGATTGGAATTAAACAAAAATTGGTAAAAAAAGAAAAAAAGAAAAAAAGAAAAAACTAAGATGGTAAACTTTTATCGGGAGAAATCTCCAATAGGGGGCAGCGACTCTCTAGTCTCTATGTCTAATTTTAGTAATCTACTTTCCTAATTTATTGTTGAATTTTTCAATAACTTTTTATTACTAGTTAGAGGACCGTTATGTGGTTAATTTTTTTTAAAAAATATACTTTGAACTAAATTTAGATTTAAATAAGAATAAAATATCTATTTAGATATAAATTCTTGTTTTTCTTACCGCCAGCATTGCATGTGGTTAAAAATCTTTAAAACAAAAATTATAACATAAATATACTTTGAATTAAATATAAATTTAAATAAAAATAATATATAATTATTTAGATAAAAATCTTGTTTTTGTTAAAAAAAAATTGAGGGGCACTTTTTTTAGGGAGGTAGATAATCGGAATGTTAGATGTCCGGAATTAATCTTTAGATTACCATGTTTGTTTTGTAGGAATATTTTTTATATACTAGAAATATTTTGATAACTGTGTTTGTTTAGTAGAATTTCAGAAATATCTTAAATTTACATAATGTTTCAAGAATGTCCTTACGACTATTTATTAATTTATAATTAATTTGTTATAATTTGAATTTATATAACATATTTGTTTTTATTAATTTGAATTTCTTTTAAAATTAATACAATTTATATTATTTTTATATGTTATTTTTCTCAACAAAATAATATATCATAATTTATTTTTTTAATAAAATAAATATTTATTAAAATATATTAAAAAATAATAAGAATTACAATATAATTGAATATATATGATATATATGGTTGATAATATCTATTTTTATTATATAGTTGAAATGAAGATTATATATATATATATATATAAAATAAAATAAAAAGGAAGGACAAAAAGGGAAAATGGGGATGCCCTCAACTTGGGAGTATGGAAAACTCATATTTCATTAGGACATCCAAAACTCTCTAGATGTCCTCCAGGATGCCCGAAAATCTTTAGATCTATGGGCATCTTACAATATTGCAAAACAAACACAGTAATCTAGATGCACACTTTATGGAAATCTAGGATGTCTGTGAAACAAACGGCTCCTGAATGTTACTAAGATATTATTAAATAAGTATCTACTAGTTTTTGGATGAAAACTACAAATAGTTTTTTCAATTATATATGCATTTCATAATTTCAAATAAGTAATTAGTAAATAATTATATTTTATTAAAATTTAAAAAAATAACACAAAAAGGAATTATATCTTCCTCGATCACATTTCTCTTAAGAAGAACTAGGGCTTTTAATTTTCATTCTCTTAGGAGATTTTGAGCTCTATGCTAAAATAAAGTTTAGGAGAAAGGACATAAAAAAAAAGTATTTATTATGTGAAGGAATGCAAGAAATATGAGTATAGTTATTGTGGGAAGGAATTTGAATTAGTTAAAGAATATACGTGTGTATATCTTTAATTCACTAATATTCTAATAATAAAAAAGCAAAAAAAAAAAAAAAAAAAAAAAAAAAAAAACAAAAAAAAAAAAAAACAAAAAAACAAAAAAACAAAAGAGGTTTCATAGAAAAACACAAAAAAAGAGTAGGGCTACAAATAAAATATGAAATGGTATGAGAACAAAATAGGAATTAATGAAAGGTTTAATGGTAAAAAAGGAATGTAAAATTAAATAGGGAATACAGACAAAGATAATGCATGAAAGATATGTACAATGCATGAACGGATGTGATTGTGAATGTAAAATAGGCATAATTGAAATATTTGAGGATCAAAAGGAAGTTAAAAGTTCTCTCTCTTTATAATCCCTTTTAATATAGAAAATGGAAAAACGGTTGAAAATATTTAGAAATATAGTAAAATAACAGTTTGTCATTATAGTTGTTTATCAGTGGTAGATACTGATAGACACTATTATACATCTATTAGTGTCTATCAAAGATAGATGATAGTAGTTTATTGATATCTATCATTGATAGACAATGAAATTTTACTATATTTATAAATATTTCGATTAAATAGGGAATACAGACAAAGATAATGCATGAAAGATATGTACAATGCATGAACGGATGTGATTGTGAATGTAAAATAGGCATAATTGAAATATTTGAGGATCAAAAGGAAGTTAAAAGTTCTCTCTCTTTATAATCCCTTTTAATATAGAAAATGGAAAAACGGTTGAAAATATTTAGAAATATAGTAAAATAACAGTTTGTCATTATAGTTGTTTATCAGTGGTAGATACTGATAGACACTATTATACATCTATTAGTGTCTATCAAAGATAGATGATAGTAGTTTATTGATATCTATCATTGATAGACAATGAAATTTTACTATATTTATAAATATTTCGATTATATAGTATAGATGTATTAGCATTTATACTAAGAATTTTGAAAATATATACATGTCTTATATTCTTTTTCTACATGAAAATTATTATTATTATTGAACTAATATTATAAAAAAACTTTCAATGAGTAAATTTAAGATTTAGACTAAAATTAGATATTTAAAAATATAGAGACTAAAATTGAATAAATTTAAAAGTAGAGGACATTTTAATCTTTTTATTTTTTTTTTTAAATTTAAAAGAACTACTTTTCTCCTTAAAAAATCTATCTTTGTTAAAAATCTTACGTTTTTTCCCTATATAACGTAGGTATGTTTTACAATGGGTTTTGCACGACTTTAGTTGTTCTTTCAATTTTAGGATAAATTCTCACTCATGTGCCTCACGAAAAGAATGAACACATTGATATAGATATTAATCTTGATTGTTATGAATAAATTTAGATCTAATGATATGTCAAAAATTAGGAAAAGATAAAAAAAGATAAATACAAAATAAAGTGGATTTGGACTCAAATAAGTCTGAATGTCAGTTATTTATTGACCCAATCAAATATAATCTTGGTATAAGATCAGTATGGTAACCCTAGAGAATGGGTAAATATGGTTTATTTAAATTAATAAAAAAATTTCCTAATGTGGGTCCAATTAAATAAATTAATATACTTTTTGTCAGCAAGTAGATTAAACAAAAGTTTCATGCAAATAATTTCACTGAGTTAAACAAGAAATTAAGAATCACACTTTAAAATACCCTATTTAACTATAATAAAAAGATTAGTAATGAATATAGAAATTTTAAAATTACCAATAAAAATAAATCAGTATGAGCAATTAATTTAAAAAACAAAATTTACAATTAATTTAATGTAATAAAATATAATGACAAATTAATTGCAAAACAAATTAAGAGAGTGATAGAGAAATTGATATCGTAATTTTAGTGGTTCAGTACAACTGACCTACATCTACTTCCCAAGCTCCTTTTGAGCATGTCCCTCAAACTTGACTCTTTTCACGACTTAGAGTTGAACTGCTATAATGTTCTTTTTTTCAGTGCAAGAACAAACCCGATTTTTTTCACGGTTGAAGATTATACCATTACAACAACTCTTTTTTCGAGATCAAGAGCAACCTTTACAATGAATTTGAAAATGAAGTACATGATGACAAGAACTCTCTTAAGGAGTATATCTATAAATTTGTAGCACTCAACAAATCAATCATCACGATACAATATATCTCTCTTAAGAATAAAATGAAAAGAAGAAAGTTGAACCTTGGAGAGAGCAATAATGGAGCCTTTGTGTTTTATAGAGGATTGAAAACAATGAAAATTGTTCTAGTAAATTAGAGAAGATGAAAGTTTAGAAAGAAAAAGAAAATGTAAAAATCAAATTAATTTGAACCTTTAGATCTTGAAAAAAAATCAATGATAATTTTTTTAAAAAATCAATTAATCGTTGCACACAAACATAAAATAATATACATTTTAGCCTTGGCTACACCATGTGTCCAACTAGCCGAGCTGTTAGACACAAACATAAAATAATATAATAATATATATTTTTAAAAAATCATTTGTTGTAAAAACTAATAGAAACTCAAAAGCCCAAGTGACACATTTCAATGGGTCCACTTTGGTAAAAAAATTTACCACGTCATCAGCTCAGGATTTTTTCATTAAGCTTGTTTCAGTCATATTTTATTCGTTTGAACTCCGATTTGAGTGATTCAAATTGTGTTGGAATTGTTGTTCCAAGCTCCACACAATGGATACTTAAAAACACTTAAATTGTTAATAAATAGAAGGAAATTTCTTATCAACAAAATATTAATTAATTAATTAATCAATATTAATAAATTAAAACGAATTAATTTGAGATTAAGGACCAACAAGAAAATACTTGCCACTAAAAAAAGGTGGAGACATTGGATTAGAAACTGGCTCAGATCATGGAACTTTTGGAGACGCATGAAAAGCTTCTAAAGCATCAAAAGAAGCATTGAAAGAGAGACCATACCAGGAAAAGGAAAAAGGTCCTCTTATTGAAGACGTTGATGAAGCAAAGGATCCGAGCCAAAAGATCACCAATCTGGATACAGTAGATTGAAATCGCAGATGATTCAAAGAAAAAGAGCCAACAAGAAGTATATTTGAACCAATAAAATATCATTATTGTCAACTCAAGTATGAATTTTTAGCAAATCCCACCTTGGGTGGGGGGAAAGAAGGGTAATACAATTTCCTAGAGAAAGTGGTGGATGCTGAGGGTTCATGAAACAGTTGGGATTGACCAAGAGGCTTTGATTGAAAATGAACAAGCTCGTCTCGGAGATCGAGGCTGACTTGGAATTTTCTTTATGTTTTTGGGATTTTTGTAATTAGGGAGTTTAATTGTTTAAGGTTTCTTTAGTAAATTCTCATTTTTTATGAAGGTATATTTGATTGTTCGGATTAGTGCCATAAATCTCGTGGATCTCATCGTTTGTAATCTTGTATAAGCGAATTGTTTAATTAATAAAATAAATAGTTATTTTATTTGTACATAACTCAATCCAATAAATTAAGATCCAAGATCACTATATGTAACTCAAACAATATGTGATAGACATACAGGTAAATCATGTTCAAGTAATAACCTAAAATGTTTGTAGTATATGGATAAGGTTGGGTACCTTATTCTGGTGACACTATGATATGACCCACTTTGTAAAAGTTACAAGAGTTGTAAGTATTACAAACGATGTGATCCAAATCTTCATATGGAGACATGTGAGTGGGGATATCCTTACATATAATTTGTATAATATCGGACCACGAAATGATTAATCTCTCTTTATAACATCGCTGATTGAAGAGATTAACATTTCATAGGATGACCATAGGTAACTCGATCTCAATCCTGGTTGAGTTATTGGCTCATGTCTATGAGGGGAGTCCTTTGATTTGTATGGATGAGAGTGGCCCGAGTCACCGACTCAATAAGCCGATCATTTTAAGGACTTGTCCAAGTAGGGAATTGGAAACATAGCTACACAAGATGGAGTTCACTTCTTCCCATTTTAGGGTAAGTAGATGAATTACTCCCTCAAAGATGATTCTGGGTCCTTAACAATGAGACTTCACTCTTTCATTGGTTCGAGAGGGATTTAGTTTATAGTTGGGTTATAAACTAATTGTTCATTAGAGGAATCAATGGTACTTAAAGAGTAAGAGGTAATTACAAGGGTAAAATGATAATTTGACCCAATTGTAATTACGAACAATTTGTGAAGGGTCGACTTATTGATAATTGGTCATATCAATGGACACAAAAATATATCTCTATGGGTCTTTAATAGAGTGACCAACAATTATTAAATGTTGATTAATATAATTAAAAAGTTTAATTAGTTTATCTCGAATCATTAGAGCTTCTAATTTGTAGGTCCATTAGATCTAACTCACTAAGGGTAAAACAAGAAATATTTTTTTAAAGGATTTGAAATATTCAAATTAAATAAAAGAATTAATTGTATAAGATACAAATTAATATAATGTATATTGATACATTACATTATAAGATTGATTTTGAATGGAGATATCTATTTGAATAAGATTCAAATATTAATTATGTTGAATAAGATTCAAATATTATTTAATATATCATATTCATATTAAAACTATAGGTTAATATGAATGAGATTCATATTAAAATTATAGGTTAAGAGAGAGGAACATATTTGAATATGATTCAAATTTAATTAAATATGTGATATTTTAATTTATTAATTGTCATTTAATTAATCATTATTTATTTAATTTTATATTAAATTGGATTTAATATTAAATTAAATAAATAATAACATAACTCCTCTTCGGCAGTTATCAAACGTGTGAAGAGGAGTTATAACTCCTCCTTCAATTTAAATCTCTCACTCTTTGGATGAAGACAATAGCAGAAGAATCACGCGTTTTTTATATAACAAATAATTCTCTCAAACGCTCTTAAGAAACTTTGAGGAATGAAGAAATATTCTCTGTAGTATTCTTCCCCTTAATTCTTTCATAATTCTCGGATCTCACCATCCTTTCCTTATCGGAGAATAGCAAAGAAGACACTATTGGTAATGTCCCTTTGATTTTGTTCGTGGAGGGAGTTCTTGCCGAGAAGAGGAAAAGCATTGAAGATAATCTTCAAGGGCAAGCTTTTCTTATCTGTCTGCACATTACTGTAAAGCGTGCTTAGTACTAGTTAATTTGTATGTTTATCCTATACTATATATAAATATACATGTTTCTCTATTTTTTCTTGAATTTCTGATGGTAAAATTCAGTGGCACTGGCGTTCACACGCTTTTTCACAGGATTCGATCCCTTCATTGATAACAAATAAATTTTTCATTATTGTCTACTCACGTATGAATTTTTAGCAAATCCTATCTTGGGTGGGGGAAGAGAAAGATAATACAATTACCTAACGAAAACGATGAATGTTGAGGTTAATGAAATTGAAAATGTGAGGCTAAGAGAACATTGGAAGAAATTATTAATTTCTTTTTAAAAGGGTTTTCTGTGGCCCTGTATTGATTGTCTATAGCCCAAAAAATTTCTTCCATTCCACATTGGCCAAAGTTGAGGCCACTTTATTCTCTATGAATGTTTAGTTTTTTCCTTTCTTCTTTCATTTTAGGTTGTTTAAAATTCAAAATGGTTTAGATGCCTCTCATATAAAAAGGAATTGAACAAAAAAAATTGATAGATGCTTTATAGAGGTTTGGGAAAAGTTTAAATAGAAAGCGATAAGAAGCTTTAGCACTCGAATGACATGGGTCGGCCTTAGAGTTTAGGGTTGAGGCCAACCTCATGGTGCCATGGTGCTTTTCCCTATGGTGATTTAACCTAGAACTCATCAACGTATTATTTTTCGGTTTGATTTAAGCCCACTTTATCATAAGATGATCCAATTAAAGCATTTGTGAAAGATGAGTTAAACTGTCAATTAGGACAATGAATAATACAATTTCATTGCAAAAAAAGAAAAAATAAAAAGTCCTAAAAGACTTACAAAGATAATAGAGTATAAGAAAATTGAAAGAAACTACGAGAAAGCATACTGAAAATTAGGTCATGCAAGCTCTCCTAGTCTTGTTAATTCATTAAAAGAATGATGAGCATGATCTGGATTTTCACGACGATAAATGTAAGTTTTATGAAGGAAGAAGTAATCTTGATCAAGATAACGGCGCGCTTCCTTTGTAGACTAGGATAAAGGCAAACTATGTAGAAAAATGTCACAAGACTAAAAACTAATTAAGCCTCGTGAGACTGAGGATCTTCTTGGTCTATGACTCTGTGGTCGAGGTGGGCACATTTCCCTATAAAGCCGACTTTGTGATTCTCCAACCTCTGTTTGAGACAACAAGATGTTCAAAAGTTAATACCTATGTTAGCTTATGACTCTGAGAATGAGACAAACCCATTTCTACATGAAATTTGCTTCATAGGAAAGTAAAAAATCAATTAAAACCAAGGAAAGCCCAAAATCAATCGGATAGACTTGATGAGTCATTCTATGGATAATCCAAGGATTACAAACCCCAGAGCCTTTGAACAAAAGAAAACCCAAAATCATCCCAATTAGTGGGTCACTCCATGGATAATCTCTAGGGATTATAAACCTTGGAGCCTTAGAATCAAGGAAAGTCCAAAAGCAACCTTATGGGCTTAATACGTCATTCCTCGGATATTCTAGGGATTACAAAATTTGGAGCTTTTGAACCAAGGAGGGCCTAAATTCAGCTTTAATGGGCTAGATGGATCATTGCCTAGATAATCTACGAATTACAAATACTAGAGCCTTTGAACCAAAGAAAGCTAAAAAATAGTATGATGGACATGATGGGTCATTCCTCAGATAATCTAAGGACCACCAATCCTAGAGCCCTTAAATCAAGTAAAGCCCTAAATTGATCAATGAGTTTGATGAGTTATTCCATTGGAATAACAAATCCTGTCGACAAGAAAACTTAAAAACTTTCTAGATGGATTGAAAATGAAAAATCATTGTTTTTTGATATTTTGCCGCCTAAAACTTTGAGATGCACAATATGAAGGGCTGAAACTATTAGAGAACCTAGGCAAACTGCCAAGCAAAAAGCGAGAGCTAGGAGAAATTTTAAAGAGGTGCTTGAAAGGAGAGAATACTCCCAAGTTAGAACCTATAAAGCCCAAATCTGGAAAATTTATCCTTAAAATCCCACCAAGGGAGTGAGGGCTAATGTTATGGGTGAATTTGGACTTCACAAAGTAGACCAAAAATTAGAAAAAGATAAGAGAAGATAAAAGATAAAGTGGACTTGGGTTCAAATAGGTCAAAGTGCCAGCTAATCATTGATCTAATTAGATCTAAGCTTAACTTATAAAGGATAAAGAAAGATTCATATGATCCTTGCCCTAAGAGAAAAAGCTAAACACCATCTCATTCTCCATATAAATACATCATTATAACTCCACATGAGGTATTTTAATTTGGGATAATATAGATCATAAGCTTGATCTTCAACTTCTTACTTTTTCTTCGTTATAGGGTTCTCAGACTGACTCTGCCATTAGAGCCCTTTTTTTCTTCGGTTTGTAGGTATTTTCTTCTATAAATTACAAATTTACATTTGCTCTCACGTGAAGGTCAAGTTTGTTTCTAATTGATGTCAAAAAGTGCATATTTTTACTATATATTTTGGTACTTTTCTATAGTAAAAGTAGAACTTTATGTGATATTTTGACCCTGAAATACCCTATATTAGATAAAAATGAGCAAATACATGTCTTTAAAGTGTCTAAAGTTGATTTAGAGTGATTTAGACTGATTTTATAAGCTTTTACTGAATTTTTTTTTTTACCATTTTTGCATAAATCTGTCTTGATGCGCTCGAAGATGCGATTGCATCAGGAAACCCGAAATTTTGCAGATTTGTGCCCAGTCATTCTAGTTGCTATTTTCTTGGTCACAGTTGTTATTCAATGTCTAAAATGTTGGGTAAATATCCAAAGCATAATTTTGGGCCATCCATCAACCAATTTGGGCCTATAAAACAATGGAAAGATTCTCTTTTCAAGGAACAACTCTCCATCCACAACTCCATCACAATTTACTCTCATTTTCTGTCTACAAGAATTTTTACCTGTTTCGATACTTTTTTTTTTCCTGACGAATACATTTTCCTTGGCATATATGTATTTCTCCTCATGAAATTTTAATTCATCGGCCAAAATATAGCAATGCGTACGTTTTTTTTAAAGATATAGGTCGACAAAAATTCGGACTTATCCCAACGAAAATACGTGTAGGCCAAAGTCATTTAAAAAAAGAAAACCTTTCTCCCTTTTCTACACTTTCCTTTTTCCCCCACTTTTCCTTTTCCCCCCTTCTTCCTTTTTTTCCATTTTTCCTTTTTTCAATTTCCCCCCTCCCTTTACTTTTCCTTCCCCACTTTCCCTTTCCTTTCACCACTGGTAGCTGCGTCGAGCTCCAATGTCTAATGCCCAACCCCATTTGCTTTAGCTCCAACGACCACTGCATGCTACCTTCGACGCCGCCGCATGCTACCTTCGATGCTGCTGCATGCTACCTTTGAGCCGTTGCATGCTACCTTTGACGCCACTACACGCTAGATCCAACGTCGCCACACACTAGTTCTGATGCCGCCGAATGATTCACACTATTCTCCACATTTCTGTTCCACCCCACCATTCGAATCTTCACCCAACGATCGTAGTTCCCACCCCCACTCCTCCCTGTTGGCGTCACCTCCCCTTTCCTCTTCCGTAAACTCTTTGTGCTTCTTCATAAGGTTTACCATAGTTTCATATGTTTCGCTACAGTCATGGATTTCAAGAGGTTTTGCATTATATTTTTCACCATTTGGTTCTTTTGTTAAATTAAATGGAACAATATATTTATTATTATTATTTTTTGGGGGTGAATTTGTGTTTCAAAGCCTTGATTTCACTATGAGTTTATCCATTTGTTCTTTGTGTTAATATGAATCAGAGATTGGGTGATATTTTTGTCTTTTTTTTTGGGGGAAAGAAGTTAGGGAATATTTTTTCCCTCATAAAACAAATTTTTTGTTCCTTTTCCCCTTGATTATAGTTATAGGTTTTGTGTGAATTGTTCAAGTTTTGCTTGACTGACACTTAGAATCTTCCCACAAGACAAGTTGCATCGAACTTATTTTTTTTTTCTATTTTCCTTTCATTAGAATCTCCCAACATACATGAATGTAGTAAATTAATAAAATAGTTATTTATTGGAGCTCAAGTTATTTGAAATCATCATTCTTTACTATACAACATTTTTACTAGTACCTCCTAATGACAAACATTCCCTCCTAGTATGTTAATAATACTTTTCATATTTCCCTAATATTTTCTAATTAAAGATAAACATATAGTAATGAATATAGAGAAACCTTGATGCAATTCTTTTTGGAAAGGTACATTATTGTGTTCGTTGTTCTTATAGGATATTTCCCTAAAAAGCTTTACTTGAAGAGTCAAAGGGCTATTTGGACACTTTTTAAGAGCTTTTTAGTATGGGTTTGGGAACTTTTTAGGTTGTGTCGAGAGTAAAAGTGTCAATTCGACACTTTAAAGGAACTTTTTAGGTTGTGTTGAGAGAGTCAAAATGTTACTTTTTAGGAACTTCTGCAGTTTTTTTTTTTTTTTTGGTGTTAAATAACACTTAAAAACATCTAGGAACTTATTCATGTTTTGTGTGGTTGTAGAATTATGGTAGGGTAATGTTAAGATCGTCTAGTAGATGAACTAGTTAGGGAAGCTAACACTTTGCCCACGAGTTCCTCCATAAAGGAAGGCATGACCATCACATTAGGTGATAGTAGTATGTCTTAGGTTGAACATCTAAATATTGTTGTAACCTCTAATTGATGTAGTATATTTGATCTTGTTACAGGAAAATCAGTAAGCGTCTTTCCTACAAAGTTTAGCAACACCATTGAGACTATGACTAAAATCACAAGACAGTTTGTTGTGCAACAAAAGCAAGGAGATGGACCTTCGAATAACTATGTAACTTATGAAAACTTTTAGTTATGGTTAGTGGATTTAGGAACTTTATTTGGTTGTTGTGTGGCTATCCTGCAGTTATGGTAGCCACTTCAAATATGAGCGTTTTAGTGGATTTAGGAACTTCATTTGTTTGTTTTGTGGCTATCTTGCAATTATGGTAGCCACTTTAAATATGTGTGTTTTAGTGTATTTATTATCACTTTGTAGGTTTAAAGAGCATTTAAGACTATTGAATTACGTTCGTAGCTTGAGGGGAGGGGTTCAATTTGATGCTTTCTATGTATTTGTTGGTATTTTGTAGGTTTAAATGGTGTTTAGGTGGAACTAGGACACATTCGTAGCTTGGGAGATGTATACGTACGTTCTAATTGTTTTTTAGATTATCTTGAAGCCTAAATGTGCAGTTTAAAGGAAATTTATTCTTGGCTTATTTGTAGGGATCCGAGAGTTGAGTTATATGCTTTTAGGACTATCAAATGATGGGTTTAGTTTTGAAAGAAATTTTGAATTGCTTCAAGATAATCTAAAAAACAATTAGAACATATACGTCCCCCTTCCCCCTACTACGAATGTATCCTAGATCCACTTAAACGCCATTTAAACTTACAAAGTAGCGACAATTTAAATGAACTTTTTTCTTAGCTTATTTGTAGGGATCTGACAATTGAGTTAAATGTTTTTAAGTCTATCAAATAACAGGTTTAGTCTTGAGAGAAATTTAGGTGAAATTTAGGGGGGAGGCATTCAGTTCAACGCTTTTTATGTAATTGTTGCTACTTTGTAGGTTTAAATGGCGGTTAGGTGGAACTACGATATGTTTATAGGGGGAGGAGGGGGGGACGTATATGTTCTAATTGTTTTTTAGATTATCTTGAAGCCTAAATGTGCACTTTAAAGAAACTTTGTTCTTGGCTTATTTGTAGAGATCCGAGAATTAAGTTATATGCTTTTAAGACTATTGAATAATAGGTTTAGTCTTGAAAGAAATTTAGGTGCATTTAGGGGGGAGGGGTGTAATTGTTGCTACTTTGTAGGTTTAAATGGCGTTTAGGTGGAACTAGGACATGTTCCTAGCGGGGGAAAGGAGGGACGTATATGTTCTAATTGTTTTTTAGGTTATCTTGAAGCCTAAATGTGCACTTTAAAGAAACTTTGTTCTTCGCTTATTTGTAGAGATCCGAGAATTAAGTTATATGCTTTTAAGACTATCGAATAATAGGTTTAGTCTTGAAAGAAATTTAGGTGGATTTAGGGGGGAGGGGTGCAATTGTTGCTACTTTGTAGGTTTAAATGGCATTTAGGTGGAACTAGGACATGTTCCTAGCGGGGGAAAGGAGGGACGTATATGTTCTAATTGTTTTTTAGGTTATCTTGAAGCCTAATTGTGCACTTTAAAGGAACTTTGTTCTTGGCTTATTTGTAGGGACTCGATAGTTGTTTAAGTTTAAAGGGCATTTATGTATTTGTTTAAGTGGATTTACGACACGCTTGTAGCGGGGGGGGGGGGGGGGGGGGTTCACGTCTTAGTTATAACCATTTTAGTCACTTTTTAGATAGTAAAATGGTTGTTTGTGGTGTCCATGTGTTAATTATGAACATTGACGACATGTTTATAGCTTTGGAGGGGGATCATTCCTCATAACCATTTTAAACATTTTGTTTAAGTATTTGTATGCTTTTTGTGCATTTTTCTTTATTGATTTTTATTTGTTCTTCCTATTTCAGATTGTTCATGTAAATTCTTAAAGATCATTTTTTGGAGATTGCGAGAAGATTTGAGATGGTTACTTATTTTGGTTTGGGATCTCACTTATTTTGGCTTAGGGTATTGTGGCTTAGGAAGATTAAACTTTTTTTGTGTAGGGGATTTATAATAAGTTAGAAATGTTCAAATTTAATTATATACACAGTTTTTGTTTGTAGAATTTTATACTTTGTGTATTGAATAATAGTCTTATTTTTAATATATAAGCTTACTTTTATTATATTTTTCTACAATTGATTTGTTTGAAGATTAATTTTTGTTTGTGCATAATTAGGAATTAAGGAAATAAAAATGTAGTTATTTAATTGTAACAAATTATATATAAAATTCTAAACAACTTATACCGACACAAATAAACGTTGGCAAAAATTTTTCTATTGAACTGAAAATTTTTGTTGTTTAAAAATATGCTTTTGCCGATGCAAAGTGTATTTCGTCGAGAAAACATATATGCCGACACAATATATTGCATTGGCACAAATGGTATTTATGCCGACAAAAATAGTTTTTGTTGGGAGGCACTTCTCCCGACATGGATACAACGACGATTATGTTGACGCGAAAAAATGCGTTGGCTTAACCTATCCCGACATTTTAGTACTTTGCCTGATGTTTTTTGCGTGGGAAAAGGTGAAAATTCTTGTAGTGCATGGAAGATTTCTCATCTTCCAAGTCGGTAACCTCAAGAACGAAAGTTCCTCTGAGGGAGGACCACTCCAGGTCATTCTCACACAGTGAAAACATGTGGTGAGAGAAGATTTGTCCTTGAAAAAGGAGAATCACCCTAGGGAAAGACTAGAATAGTAGGGATTTGCTCAAGGGGTCTTTGAGTTGTATTTCCAAATTTAATTTATTTTAATTTTCTTTTTTTCTTTATCTACTCGATGAATACCATCTTGTAGCTATGGTTTCTGATTTAATGAAGTCCATTATTTTATTAATCATGAGCTAAATTCTTTAAGTGGTTCAGTTATGTGGATATCCTAACGCTTATGTTTCATACCTCTTCGACTTTTGCATTTTCTTTGTTAAGTTTATGAATAAATATTGTTAAGTTAAATTGATAACTTAATTTAGCAATCTAGTGGAGTCTTAATGTTGAGAAGGTTAAGATATAGGCTAATGTCATAAAGGGATATGAGACTAAGAGTCTAGAAATAAGACTGTCACATTTCCTTAGAAATAAGGGACAACATAGGATAAAGAAATTGCATGTAAATTAATCTAACATCCAGCGAACCATAGATATATAGATATTAGCTGCTTAGAGCTTCTAAAGGAACTTGATACAAGACCGAATAGGAGAAGTTTTTTTTTCATGCTAAGTCACTATCCCGGTATGATGGCTACATTGCCTAAGGCACACTGCCTTTTGGTTGTAACATAACTCTATTCCTATTGAACACTTTTGTTTATTACTTTTATCACCATTCAACCTTAACATTGCTTATTCATACTTTACCTCGTGGTTTGCATTGAAAAACTCTTTCTTAGAAAAAAATGAATTGAATCAATAGTCTCATGGGATTCGATTCTTGGAATACTTCAAGATTTATTACTTTATCGACATTGTATGCTTGCACTTAGACCATATCTATTATCATTTTTATCACTTATACACATTTGGTCAATCAGTTTTTCCTATCCGGATTTTGGCATTAACATTGATAGTTGAAGTCCCTTTTGATAATGATTTCATTTTTTATTTTTTATTTTTAAAATTTAGGTTTCTTTCCTTTCAATTTATCTATTGTAGATTCCGTTGAATTTTTGGAAAAATAATAGAAAAATAGATATCCCACATCCAAAAGTTTCAAGAAAAAGATGAGCTTCAAACACTATATAAGGAGTTTATGACTTTGGTTTCAAATTAAAAAAGTGATAGGTTCACTCGTCACTCGAATTACGAACGTTAAAGAGAACACACTAACAAGCACCATAACAACAAGAAAACAAATAAAGGTACACAAGAGTTAGTATTCCAGTTCGGTGATAAACCACTTACATTTGGGGGGCAATGTGCCCAGGAAAGATAATCCACTAATAGTACAGAGTTAAGAAGTTACGACATAGTACTAATTTGTAATACATCGACTACTACAGTGACTCACGTAACGTCCAACTTACAAGTCACCTAAGCTCCCCTAGATTGAGACTCACTCTCAATTGCACTTAGGCTCCCTTTAAGTGCGATAATAATAGTGTTGAACACTTCAACTTCTGACGGTGTGTGAGAGTTCTCTCAATTTGATTATCTTTCTTGTAACTTAATGAACTCCCTTTACTGACGGATCTTAGGTCCTCCCTAAGATGGAGAAATCCTTGTCGAGAATGAAGTCTTAGGCTCCCCTAAGATAGAAAATTCCTTCTCTTCAACGATGTCTTTGACTCCCCCTAGGACAAAAGATATCTTCAAGTTCTTGAATGATTCAACCAATGGATACGCATAGTGATATAAAGTGAGTGAAGACCAAAACACCATGTTGCACAAATTTGCCAGCAAGCATAACAACACTCTCTCACGATGAACAAATGTGACAGCCTTAAATGACAATCATTATTCTCCTTTGAAAAACATGGCTAATTAAGGAGAGATTTTTTGGGAAAATTCCTTTTTGTCAGAATAAGATTGCGCCATAAAAAGGAAAATATCAAATATAATACATATGCTGCAAATTTCTAGATTCGAAAACAAAATTATTCTACATATAAATTACATACTAGGAAAATAAAATATTCTATAAGAATTAGTCATGTTTGAGGCAGGTGTTAAGACTTCATTTGTGACAACTACAAAACCATAAAAAACCACCTTAGAAAATATAGAGACAATCAGCAAATCTCCAACAAACCTCCCATTTGGCTAATAATTTTTTAAGGCAACATATTTAATAAGCAATCATCAAAATAAAAATAGAGTATAGACAACAAAAGTAACAACCGAATGTGTAGAAGTCTTTACAACAGAAAGAAAATAAACTAAGTCATTCATTCAGCTAAACAAAACAAAAAATAAATAATCAACCAAACAACCAACACCAAGACCATAAAATCCAAGAGCCAAAAACAAACAGATCTCCAACTCCATATCTCCCTCTTTTTAGCTTAATAAAATCAAACTTTCCTCTGGGAAGAAGAACCCCCACCAGATTTGGACAAAACAGTCTGCATCACTTGCAGCACTTTATCAGTCCCATCTTTTCGTTTCTGAAGTTTATGTACCATGTTATCAATGTCACAAGACACATTTGAGAATAGTTGAAGAATATGACTGTCAAATGAAGATTTAATTAATGGTGGCGGTGCAGGAGTTAAGGATGAAATAGTGAAAAGACTAGGAGGAGAGGCAAATATAAACTGAAGGTAACAAATAGGCAAACGAAGAGATTTTGACCCAATGTGTCGATTTATCTGATTTAGAACAAATCCCCATAGTTGAACTGAGCCTGTATCCCAACTTAATAGATCAAAGTAGAAAGAGATATAGAAAAACCTAACTTATGAGAAATAGCCACAAGGAACGGGCACCTTCAGTTATTCAAACGCTAAGTTCCTTAGAGATGGATGATAATCTATCACATTTTCAGGCACATTCCTATGCAGAAATGGATTGATAGGGTAGGAGATATAACAAATCAATGACGTTTGATATGAACTTTCTGGAAATCAAAACTGGCTGGATAATCACAATTAAAGGTCAGATTGACAATAAACTCTCGAACAAGTTGGGATAAAAAGCTCCCAAATTCAACACTATTTTTCTAACCCGGCATCAAGCAACAATTCCATGAGATCAAGAGATTCCTGAGTACGCTCTGACAGTTCCTTTTCATCAACAATATTTCTCTTCACCATATATTTCCACAAACTAGAACCCCCTTCAATATAGAAAGACACCCAATTCAAAGATACAGAAGAAGGATTGAACATATAGTTTATGCATTCTAATTAAAATTACAGCAGCTTTTAAACAAGAAATAGGGTTCAAGTGATTATACCTTTAAAGAATGTTTCTTCACGTAAACCCCTAGAACTATCACGAACTCGAACACAACAAGAAACTTGAAGACTCTCTTGAAGAAATACATGAACCAAAATGAGACACAACCACTTGGAACCTTCGGTATACTCGGGGTGAGAGTCAAGGAGTTGTGGGCTCTGACTATTTTGTTAAGGAGAGATTTTGAGTTTGGAGGAGGAAGAAGATTAAGGAAGACACTATCGTATAGAAAGCTTCTCAATCATGTAGTAAAAAATGTCTATCCTATAGACTCTATCTCTGTCGAAAATGGACTAACTTGGAAAAAATAGAAAATCATTTCTTTTATCCCATTTTCCATAAAAAAAAACTACTTAACCACCCACTAAAATGGTTAGAGAGAAAAAAGGGATTATTATTCAAAATAATAAATAATAAAATAAATATGATAACAGACTTATCATATTATATTTATAACCAATAGTTTTAATATTGCATCATATACAATGAAAACTATAGTTCATTTCTCTATTTTATGGTATTTAATATAAATCATATTTATATTAAATTTAACAACTATGAATCTCATTCATAGAAAATATATTTGAATCACATTCAAATATTTATTCATCCAATTAAACTATAATGTATTAAGTACATTATGTCAATTATATCATATATAATTAAATAAATTTAATCATATCAAACCTTATGTTCCAAGATCGAGATGCCTATTTTAGTCCATAAATGGACCGATTTGTTGGGGATGATGCCCTAAAGTCTCGGGTCCTGTAGTTTGTAAACAGTTTGTACAAACGTTTGTGATGTATAATATATGATATTTACTTCACTTCTTGACTTTGCACATTGGATGTTTTATTTGTTTTACCATAAACCAATGAACTAAAATCTATGGTTGTCTTTATGTGACTTAAGCATGTATGTGGTGACATACAAGTGGATCATGTCTTAAGTGATAACCAAAATGGTTTGTAGTATATGGATATAGGAGGGAAACCTTATCCTGGTAACGCTACAGATGCAGCTCGCTTTGTGGAATAGTTACAAGTGTTGTGACTTGTCACAAATGGTCTGATCCTATCATTCGTGTAGAGGACGTGCGAGCGAGGGTGTTCTATGCAAAAGGTTTGTATAAGACGTGACCACGAAGTGTTAACGTCTTGTTATATAACACCGTTCATGACAGAGACTTCACTTCACTAGGATGACCATAGGTAACATGACCTTAATCCTGAGTGAGTGGGAACTCCTACCATTGAGGGCGGTCCTTTGATTTGCATGGGTGTGAGTGGCCAGGCCACTGACTCAAACCTA